>NC_088411.1:29637808-29677808 GCF_034236695.1 Oncorhynchus nerka
AAGTCAGTATTCGACATCCATTCATGTCTGCGAACGTCAGGAGATGACGGGGAAACCGGTCACTAGGGGCCTTCAAGTAAGTTTCTGTTTTGCTAGGACGTTGAGGACGGTGATGGTGGATGTGCATAAGCATCTGCCTCTGATTCCAAAGGTTATACGTTTAAATCCAGCAATAAAAAGTTGTTTTTGTCTAACCCAAACCTTAACTTTTACCTTAACCATTCAGAGTTAATGCCTAACCTTAACCATTCAGAGTTAATGCCTAACCTTAACCATTCAGAGTTAATGCCTAACCTTAACCATTCAGAGTTAATGCCTAACCTTAACCATTCAGAGTTAATGCCTAACCTTAACCATTCAGAGTTAATGCCTAACCTTAACCATTCAGAGTTAATGTCTAACCTTAACATTCAGCGTTAATGTCTAACCTTAACCATTCAGAGTTAATGTCTAACCTTAACCATTCAGCGTTAATGTCTAATCTTAACCATTCAGAGTTAATGCCTAACCTTAACCATTCAGAGTTAATGCCTAACCTTAACCATTCAGAGTTAATGTCTAACCTTAACCATTCAGAGTTAATGCCTAACCTCAACATTCAGCGTTAATGCCTAAACTTAACTATAAATACAATTGGACGTTATAGAAACATGAATTCATGTCTAATTCTGATGTGAGACTGTGAGAGCCAGTTGGTTTGTATAGGTGTGTTTTTTTTCTTCATTTTGTCAGCCATACTATACGGCTGACACATATTGTAATGTAAGTCATTTCCAGTAGGTGCTGTCTGTGCAATGCTAACTGAATGATAGGATAATTACAGTAGTCCAGACAGATTGTTTACCAAGCTGAATTGTACTGGTGGGTGGTGGATAATTTCTCTGCTAATGGTCCCTCGTAATATGGGTTTGCGTGTGTGTTTTTTTGGTTTTACTATCCTTGCGGCGACCAGAAAACAAGGACAATTCTGACAATTCGGAAAAGTGGGGGACATTTCGACTCTCCCCACAAGGAATAATACTATTTTAGGCTTAGGGGTTAGATTTAGGGGTAGGGTTAGAAGTATGGTTAGGGGTTAGGTTAAGGAATTAGGATTAGGGGTTAGGGGTTAGGTTTAGGAATTAGGATTAGGGGTTAAGGTTAGGTTATGGGTTTAAGGTTAGGGTTATGGTTTGAGTTAGGGGTTAGGAAAAATGTGATTTTGAATGGGAATCAATTACTTCAACGATAGTAAAACAAACGTATGTGTGTGTGTGTGTGTATGTGTGTGTGTGTGTGTATGTGTGTCTAAAGTCTCTTAGAAATAAATGGTGAAGGAGTCAGCCATCTTAGCACTTACAGCAACACATTAACACACAGACCATTACTCTGCCTAGCTGGCACCACACTGCTATCATATCATCTCTGGGAGTAAGATGGTCTGTGTAGTGTGACATAGTGTGACATCCACAACCAAAATAATTGCTCAAAATTAGCGCCCTATATAATGTATAGTACGCCATTTGGGATGGAGACCAACTGACACAAAGCTGTTTTCATACCACCATACACTCTTAGAAAAAACGGTGATATCTAGAACCTGAAAGGGTTCTTCGGCTGTCCCCATAGGAGAACCTTTGAAAAACCATGTTTGGTTCCAGGTCCTGGAACCAAAAATGTCTGCATGTCTATGAGTGAAGACAGCAGTCAGTGTTGGACAGTATCACCTAATCAATGACGTGCAGGTTTGCTGTTATGGGTCTGAAGGAGCAACCAACACACATCCATCAAACACAAAACTAGGTAAGCATTGTGGAGCGAAAACATAATCATTTGACTCTTCCATCTGTCCCTGACTACCAAGGCTGACACCGGAAGAGAGAGGCAGTGGTCCCTGACACAATCTGGCAAAGCTCTCTCTCCACTGGATCTCTGTTCATAGGATGGCTATAACCAGATCACTGGGTCATTGAGTTCCTTTTGATAGGATAGCTAGCGGCAACTCCTACATTATGTATGCATGTATGGCGGATTATTCTTATGTCCGTTGCTAAGCAATTCAACAAGTGCAAGTGTAAAAATAGGTGAATATTTTATTAGATGCAGAAGAAAAAGTGTTTCTTTAGCCAGCTGGCTTTGGAAACTATTCATCCGAGATATAGAATCTGGCTGTATATTTGCCAATTTATTCAGCTAACTGTTATAGGTTCCTGTATAATATGTTTTACACAGCCTTCTAGGTCACGTCCCAAATAGCACCCTATTCTCTGCAATTGTTCTGTTTTCCATTACCCCATGATAAAGCTACTACATAGCCAAGTAGTATGGAAATGTGTGCATATGCATGGTAGACAAGGTTCACATTTAAACACCCATGGATTGGAAAAACATATGCATGAGTGCACACACACACACAGACACACACACACACACACACACACACACACACACACACACACACACACACACACACACACACACACACACACACACACACACACACACACACACACACACACACACGGATATAAAAAGCCTATTGAGCCATCTCATGGATTAGTGTTTGGTAGAGTGGGCTTTGATTTGCTCTGACCATAACATGTCAAGCTCCAGTACACAGTCTGGCTGGCTCGGCTAATGGAAGCATTTTATTAGGCTTGCATGCAGGAGGCCTGGCTTGGCGATCGCCTGTTCATTATTCATATGTCCACATCCTTATTCCAGCTCTTTGACCTCTCGTTCTCTCTCTTAGGAAGCGAAGCACACCAACTCTACAATGCGTAGAGTAGACACCCATGTAAAACTCTGGCTCACACACTCACCATTGGTATAGGCATCCACTTATGCACACAAAGACACAGACACACACACACACACACACACACACACACACACACACACACACACACACACACACACACACACACACACACACACACACACACACACAAAGAGAACACACACACGGGACACACACACAGACAAAATCAGCCTCTAAATGCATAACAGAACAATACAATCTGAACGGGAGAATGCTTGAAACCCACAAAGCAGTGATAGAAAATGCCTCCTCTGGTAATAGCTTACTGACTAAATAGCCTATTGTTTTCCACTATCGTCGCCATCACCATCCAGACCCAATTTGCAGTCTGTAAATACTGCTGCTGGGATGGAAGAGGCTTGCCATTTTATTACTGCCAACTGTAGAACCACAGAAGGAGGAAGTACCGACGGAATGTTATGTTATTCACTGAATGTATACAGTTATTACACACAGGGGGGTATTGGAACGAAATGGCTTGGACAGATTTGTGTTGTATGCGTGGGTGTGTGTGTTGGTGCGTAGATTCTGTGTCTGTGTCTATTTGTGTTCCCATTTCTGTCTGTGTGTATGTCTATCTGACCTAGAGTGAACTATGTCTATCAGACCTGTCTGAACTAAAGGGTCTCAGACAAAACTCAGACAAAATGACACCTCATAAAATCTATGTACAGGCTCTGAAGTGACAATTTGTACTTTGTTAGCAAAAAACACAACCACCTCTCTCTATCTCCCTCTCCCCCTCTCGCCCTTCCTCTCCCCCTCTCGCCCTTCCTCTCCCTCCTCCGTGTTCTATCCCACTACTCTCTCTCACATCAAAGACCCTGGGGAGAACTGGACCTGATATTTTGTGAATCTGCCCAACAAATCAAAGAATGTAGCTGTCTTCTAATAGATGTCTCACACCCACCAGCTCTCTCTCTTGTTAGTGTGTATGTGTGTGTGTGTGTGTATGTGTGTGTGTGTGTGTGTGTGTGTGTGTGTGTGTGTGTGTGTGTGTGTGTGTGCGTGCGTGCATGCGTGTATGCGTGCGTGTGTGTGAAGCGCAGTCAGCAACGCACCTCAGGAAGCATGGGGAAACAAAAATAGAGAGAAAGAAGGAGGGAGAGAAAGAGAGAGAGAGAGACTCCCAGACCAACACTTTTTAACCCCAACTTTTTGTAAACCAAGTCCTACTACACAATATGCTAGGAGGATGAGAGAGTTTTGAGGTGAATGAAAGGTGGTAGACAGGGGTACATGACAAGCTACCATTTTTATTCCCTTTGAATAAATAACTCCTCTTCCTACTCTCTTGACTCCTATTTCTCTCTCTCTCTCTCTCTCTGTGTTTGTGCGTATAAGTGAAATCAACTCTCTGCTCCCTGTCTCCTCTGTCTCCCTGAATCTACTCTGAGAGGAAACCTGTCAACTCGACAGCAAGATGAGAAACTATCAAAGAGAATCTGTAAACATGACAAAACATTTTTTTTTAAAGTCAAAGGAAAGTTGCATTTAGCTTCCAACAGGACAATAAAATAAGAACGCATCCCAAATGACATCCTATTCCCTATATACTGTAACCCTTTAACTAGTTCACCAATAAATAAATATAACAAATATTGTTCAGAAAATCTATGTTTATTTAGCCTTAATATAGGCCAAACATAAAAAAATACATATTTGCATGACTTTAAATTTTATAGATAATGAATCGCAAACACCTCAACCAGCCGGTTGAGTTGCCCAACTGGGTGAAACAAATGTTGTATTGCAATTTGCATAGATTTTTAAATCATCAAAAATAACATAAATGATCATTAAGTCTGCTTCAGTTACTTATGATGGAAGACAGGCCTAATTAAATGAGGACCTATATCAAATATGAATCAAATATGCATTTGTGTATCAAATCATTTATATTCAAAATGTGAATATTCAAATATGTGTAAATGAACATCTTTACTGTTTATATGCTCATAATACCTGTCAAATGACATGTGAAACACATGGAAGATAACAGGCAGACAGCGAATACGGATATCAGGATGAAAATATGTTCTGATTTGCACAGACCAAAAACTGCCTGAACAATATTTCTCTATTGTCCATAATAACTAGCTTTGACTAAACAGCATGTTTAACCTTACGACCTGGTTGAGCATATTTTTCAAGAGTTCCAAAAAACATTTGAATAATTTCCCATTTAAACACAATTAGTATTGAAAATGTCTGATGAATGAGGTTTGATTTTGCTAACGTTCTCTTGCTGGTTTTCAACCATCTTTGAATGCACAGTATGTTTTAAAAAATAATAATGAAAACCACATGATCATTTGACTGTGGTTGAGATGATAGAGTATGCCAAACAAAATTCTAAATTCCGGTTGAGCTGCCTGTTAATGGGACAATGCACTATTTTTGATGGGGGCCATTAAGGCTGTTTCTGTTTATGTGAATGGCAGTTTTCTGTGACTGAGAATGGCAGTTTTGGGTGAATTGAGTGTCTAACATGCAGAAAATAGCAGAAAATAGCATTGTACCAAAGTGAGAGAGCTGTAATTACTGTCTTCAAAGATGAGCTCTTCAAACGTGACATGGTGACAGCAGTAATTTACAATCCACTGGAAGGAGAACAAGACGTATAGGACGTCTGTCTACCTGAATGAATGTTTGTTTAAAACCAATGGATGCATCTCAAATGGTACCGTATTCCATATGTAGTAGTGCACACAGTATAGAGCACTTTATAGCTAATAGGGTGCCATTTAGGATGCCGGTACACACACCTGTACACACACACCTGTACACACACACCTGTACACACACACCTGTACACACACACCTGTACACACACACACACACACACACACACACACACACACACACACACACACACACACACACACACACACACACACACACACACACACACACACACACACACACACACACACACACACACACACACACACACACACACACACTCCTGGCTCACCCGCTTGCACACTTGGGGGAGCACTGTTTACTTGGCAGCGTTATGCATGCATTCTTTGGCAATAAATATGCAAATGTGTAAATACACTCAACAATACTCTACATTCTACATGTATGAAAAGAGAAAGAGAAAGAGAGGGAGAAAAGGAGACAGGCAGAGAAAGAGAGCGAGAGCGAGAACAAGAGAGAGAGACAGAGAGAGAGAGAATGAGGAAAACACCTAAGCAGAAAATAACCCTGCCTGTTTAAATGACTGCACACTTCATTTCTAGGTTGGAAGTGGAATGAATGGCTAGTATTAATAAAGATAATAATATTAGTGTGAGAAATGGGCATTTGGCGTTGTTTATGCAGAAGACATTACCATAATCATTTCCACTCTCTGTTTTGACCTCTGACATTATTTTGTTGCAGAGAGGTGACAGAGAGGGAACGGCTTTCATTTGATAATACAAACATATAAAACAGCCTCCCCTCTACTCTTCGCTTCTTCTCTATGTTCCTTTCCTCTGCTCTTTTCTCCTATCCTCTCCTCTCCGTTCTACTCCATTCCCTTCCTTTCCTCTCATTTCCTCTCCTCTCTGCTCCTCTACTCTCATTTCCTCTCCTCTCTTCTCCTCTTCGTTCCGCTCCATTCCTGTCCTCTCCTCTCATTTCCTCTCCTCTCTGCTTATCTCCTCTCATTTCCTCTCCTCTCCTCTCTCTACTTTTCCTCTCTGTTCTGCTCTGTGTCTCTTCTATCCTTTCCTATCCTTTCCTCTCATCTCTTCTCATATCCTTTCCACTCATTTTCTATCCTCTCCTCTCCTCGCCGTTCCTCTCCTCTCCTTTTCTCTCATCTCTTCTTCTCTCCTCTCCTCTCCTCGCCGTTCCTCTCCTCTCCTTTTCTCTCATCTCTTCTTCTTTCCTCTCCTCGCCGTTCCTCTCCTCTCCTTTTCTCTCATCTCTTCTTCTCTCCTCTCCTCTCCTCGCCGTTCCTCTCCTCTCCTTTTCTCTCATCTCTTCTTCTCTCCTCTCCTCTCCTCGCCGTTCCTCTCCTCTCCTTTTCTCTCATCTCTTCTTCTCTCCTCTCCTCTCCTCGCCGTTCCTCTCCTCTCCTTTTCTCTCATCTCTTCTTCTCTCCTCTCCTCTCCTTGCCATTCCTCTCAACTTATTTTCTCTCATCTCCTTTCCGATCCTTTCTAATCCTCTCTCCTCTCCTCTCCTTTTCTCTCATCTCTTCTTCTCTCCTCTCCTCGCCGTTCCTCTCCTCTCCTTTTCTCTCATATCTTCTTCTCTCCTCTCCTCTCCTTGCCGTTCCTCTCCTCTCCTTTTCTCTCATCTCTTCTTCTCTCCTCTCCTCTCCTTGCCGTTCCTCTCAACTCCATTTCTCTCATCTCCTTTCCGATCCTTTCTAATCCTCCTCTCTTCTCTCCTCTCCTCACCTTTCCTCTCCTTGGCTCTCCTCTCCTATCCTATTGTCTCCTCTCCTTGCCACTCCTCTCCTGTCCTCTCCTCGTCTAGCGGCTAATGGCATGAGTGAGACAGAACTAAAGGACTGGAAAAAAGAAGTGTGAAAAAAAAATTGAAAAGCAAGTAGTGTTTTCTCAGCGGGGGGAGACAGGGAGAAAAACAAAAATAGTAGAAGAGATTACCTTAAATAGAGCTTTTCATACATTCCAATCATTCTGATTGATTTTTCCAGACAATTATCACAGTTATCTCACCGTTAGTGAAGTCACAGGGGATTATGTTAGCGACTGGGCATAGGCACAGTGGGCAGGGTTCTTCCAGCAAGACACTGATGTAATAGGCCAGAGTAAAAATAGATGGCATGGTTTGGACAAACGAAACAGGAGAGATAATATAATGACAAGATAAATGATGTTACAGTGCAGGATGAAATTTGATTCTGAAGCCAACAATGTCCATCGCTCCAAAACATGACCCTAAAGTCCAACAGGACAGACCAGGGGTCTTTCTAAGATTGCACTACCCTGGTAGTCTGCTGACAGGAAGACAGTACTGTGTGAGTGTTGTTGAGGAAGTCTGCTCACAGGAAGACAGCACTGTGTGAGTGTTGTTGAGGAAGTCTGCTCACAGGAAGACAGCACTGTGTGAGCGTTGTTGAGGAAGTCTGCTCACAGGAAGACAGCACTGTGTGAGTGTTGTTGAGGAAGTCTGCTCACATGAAGACAGCACTGTGTGAGTGTTGTTGAGGAAGTCTGCTCACAGGAAGACAGCACTGTGTGAGCGTTGTTGAGGAAGTCTGCTCACAGGAAGACAGTACTGTGTGAGTGTTGTTGAGGAAGTCTGCCCACAGGAAGACAGCACTGTGTGAGTGTTGTTGAGGAAGTCTGCTCACATGAAGACAGCACTGTGTGAGTGTTGTTGAGGAAGTCTGCTCACAGGAAGACAGCACTGTGTGAGTGTTGTTGAGGAAGTCTGCCCACAGGAAGACAGCACTGTGTGAGTGTTGTTGAGGAAGTCTGCTCACAGGAAGACAGCACTGTGTGAGTGTTGTTGAGGAAGTCTGCCTACATGAAGACAGCACTGTGTGAGTGTTGTTGAGGAAGTCTGCTCACAGGAAGACAGCACTGTGTGAGTGTTGTTGAGGAAGTCTGCTCACAGGAAGACAGCACTGTGTGAGTGTTGTTGAGGAAGTCTGCCCACAGAAAGACAGCACTGTGTGAGTGTTGTTGAGGAAGTCTGCTCACAGGAAGACAGCACTGTGTGAGTGTTTTTGAGGAAGTCTGCTCACAGGAAGACAGCACTGTGTGAGTGTTGTTGAGGAAGTCTGCCCACAGGAAGACAGCACTGTGTGAGTGTTGTTGAGGAAGTCTGCTCACAGGAAGACAGTACTGTGTGAGTGTTGTTGAGGAAGTCTGCTCACAGGAAGACAGCACTGTGTGGGTGTTGTTGAGGAAGTCTGCTCACAGGAAGACAGTACTGTGTGAGTGTTGTTGAGGAAGTCTGCTCACAGGAAGACAGCACTGTGTGAGTGTTGTTGAGGAAGTCTGCTCACAGGAAGACAGTACTGTGTGAGTGTTGTTGAGGAAGTCTGCCCACAGGAAGACAGCACTGTGTGAGTGTTGTTGAGGAAGTCTGCTCACAGGAATACAGTACTGTGTGAGTGTTGTTGAGGAAGTCTGCTCACAGGAAGACAGCACTGTGTGAGTGTTGTTGAGGAAGTCTGCTCACAGGAAGACAGTACTGTGTGAGTGTTGTTGAGGAAGTCTGCTCACAGGAAGACATCACTGTGTGAGTGTTGTTGAGGAAGTCTGCTGACAGGAAGACACCACTGTGTGAGTGTTGTTGAGGAAGTCTGCTCACAGGAAGACATCACTGTGTGAGTGTTGTTGAGGAAGTCTGCTCACAGGAAGACATCACTGTGTGAGTGTTGTTGAGGAAGTCTGCTCACAGGAAGACATCACTGTGTGAGCGTTGTTGAGGAAGTCTGCTGACAGGAAGACACCACTGTGTGAGCGTTGTTGAGGAAGTCTGCTCACAGGAAGACAGCACTGTGTGAGCGTTGTTGAGGAAGTCTGCTCACAGGAAGACAGCACTGTGTGAGTGTTGTTGAGGAAGTCTGCCCACAGGAAGACAGCACTGCGTGACTGTTGTAAAGCCTTCTATCTCTCTCTCTCTCTCTCTCACACCCCGTCTCTTTCTTTTTCCCTCTCCTCCTTTCCCCTGTCTCTCCTCCTCCTCCTCATTATCTCTCTCTCCTCTCCCCGTCGCTCTCTCTCTTTCTGCCTCCCCATAACCTCCCCTCTCCTCCTCTTTCTCTCCCAGTTCTCCCTGTCTCTCTCTCCCCGTCTCTCTCTATATATCCCCATGACCTCCCCTCTCCTCCTCCTTCTCTCCCCATCTCTCCCAGTTCTCCCTGTCTCTCTCTCCCCGTCTCTCTCTCTATATCCCCATAACCTCCCCTCTCCTCCTCCTTCTCTCCCCATCTCTCCCTGTCTCTCTCTCCCCGTCTCTCTCTCTATATACCCATAACCTCCCCTCTTATCCCCACCAGGCCGTCTGTTATCTGGGGGATGACATTTCCATTACCGACTGCCAGACCCTTACTGCTGCACTCTGAGTTGTTGCGTGCGCACACACACACACACGCACACACGCACACACACACACTCCTCCAGACAAGACAGGAGAGTTTGCCATGGGACGGGTTGCCAGTTAGTTCCACCTAACCAGCCTCTATTATTCCATCAAAGACATAATGAACCCCACAAGGGTCAGCAGCCAATCTGGTAACCAACTTTCATCCTTAAACCAGATGATGCCTGCTTCATCAAAGACTACAACCAATCTGGCAACTTCCTTTTATCCCTAAACCACCAACTGCTGGCTTAATCAAAGACTACAGCCAACCAGGAAACCTCATTTTATCCCAAAAGCACCAGCTTTATCAAATAGTACAGCCCAGCACCTTAACACACCAAAGACTTCTTTCCCTCCACGTCACCTTATTATATACCTCTTTAACATCACCATACCTAAACAACAGGAGTGTCAAGGTCCATGTTAACCATCGGATATGTTCTCAGAACAAGGCTGCTGTCTCGGTGTGGAGGAATACATGTCAGACATGGGTCCAAATAGTATTCAAATCATTTAAAATACCTTAGATGGGCTTGACTGAACCAAAAACTGCAAAACCTGCCCATCTGGCTACAGGAAGGCTTAAACATACGCTCAAATGATTAGAAATATTTCAAATATTATTTGTACCCAGGTCTGCACACAGTATTTTTGGTCTACAGACGCACGTTTCAGGGAAAGCTTCGGGAAACAACGGCTGGGCCTGCTGGCATTGTTCCTGCTAATGAGGACATGGTACAGTGTGTGTGTGTGTGTGTGTGTGTGTGTGTGTGTCCGTACAGCGTGTGGGTCGGGGAGAGACATACGCTCTGGTCCCACTCTGGGACTTTTAATTAGTTTTGGAGCACCAGGCGTCTGTCTGTCTGTCTGTCCGACCCACACAAACACACACCCACCCTACCAGCCACTGGTGTCTGGCCCTCTCTACTGGACTGTGATAGGCATCTAGTTTAACTGCAAATTGAAGAATACTGTCTGCTTTGCTCTTTCTATCCACCCCCACCCCCACCACCCTCTCATCTCACCTATACTGTATACTACCTCCCTCTCATCTCACCCCACCTATACTGTATACCACCTCCCTCTCATCTCATCTCACCTATACTGTATACTACCTCCCTCTCATCTCACCCCACCTATACTGTATACTACCTCCCTCTCATCTCACCCCACCTATACTGTATACTACCTCCCTCTCATCTCACCCCACCTATACTGTATACTACCTCCCTCTCATCTCACCCCACCTATACTGTATACTACCTCCCTCTCATCTCACCCCACCTATACTGTATACTACCTCCCTCTCATCTCACCCCACCTATACTGTATACTACCTCCCTCTCATCTCACCCCACCTATACTGTATACTACCTCCCTCTCATCTCACCCCACCTATACTGTATACTACCTCCCTCTCATCTCACCCCACCTATACTGTATACCACCTCTCTCTCATCTCACCCCACCTATACTGTATACTACCTCCCTCTCATCTCATCTCACCCCACCTATACTGTATACTACCTCCCTCTCATCTCACCCCACCTATACTGTATACTACCTCCCTCTCATCTCATCTCACCTATACTGTATACCACCTCCCTCTCATCTCACCCCACCTATACTGTATACTACCTCCCTCTCATCTCACCCCACCTATACTGTATACCACCACCCTCTCATCTCACCTATACTGTATACTACCTCCCTCTCATCTCACCCCACCTATACTGTATACCACCTCCCTCTCATCTCATCTCACCTATACTGTATACCACCTCCCTCTCATCTCACCCCACCTATACTGTATACTACCTCCCTCTCATCTCACCCCACCTATACTGTATACCACCTCCCTCTCATCTCACCCCACCTATACTGTATACCACCTCCCTCTCATCTCACCTATACTGTATACTACCTCCCTCTCATCTCACCCCACTTATACTGTATACCACCTCCCTCTCATCTCACCCCACCTATACTGTATACCACCTCCCTCTCATCTCACCCCACCTATACTGTATACCACCTCCCTCTCATCTCACCTATACTGTATACTACCTCCCTCTCATCTCACCCCACCTATACTGTATACCACCTCCCTCTCATCTCACCCCACCTATACTGTATACTACCTCCCTCTCATCTCACCCCACCTATACTGTATACCACCTCCCTCTCATCTCACCCCACCTATACTGTATACCACCTCCCTCTCATCTCACCCCACCTATACTGTATACCACCTCCCTCTCATCTCACCCCACCTATACTGTATACCACCTCCCTCTCATCTCACCCCACCTATACTGTATACTACCTCCCTCTCACCTCACCCCACCTATACTGTATACTACCTCCCTCTCATCTCACCTCACCTATACTGTATACCACCTCCCTCTCATCCTCACCCCACCCATCTCTCTCTCTCTCTCTCTCCCCCCTCCCTCCCATCCTGCCTCCCTCTCTCTCTCACCCTCCCTCCTTCCTTCTCTCCGGTAAATGTTCTTTCCTCTAGTGATGTCTTCAGCTCAGTCTCCTTGACCCATGGTGCCTTGCTGTAAATGTCAGCTTTCTTTATGAGGCCTGTGATGAGTTTATTGAAGGATTTAAACCCACTGACACTCACACACACACAGACACAGACACACACACATGAATGCACATACACACACACACACACACATGCATATACACACACACACACAGGTTTGCACACGGACAGACAGACACACACACACAGCTTAAGGACATCTTAAACCCTAGGTCTCTGCCTTGACAGTTACGGCTAGCTATATCTCTGATTACCAGAAGTCTCCACAAGCCGAATCAAGGTCCTCAACTAGAACACCAATCTCCATTATACCAACAGAGACACATATCTATACCATAGATACATATCTATACCAACATAGATGCATATCTGTACCAACATAGACACATATCTATACCAACATAGATACCTATCTGTACCAACATAGATACATATCTATACCAACATAGATACATATCTATACCAACATAGATACATATCTATACCAACATAGATACCTATCTGTACCAACATAGATAGATATCTGTACCAACATAGATACATATCTGTACTAACATAGATACATATCTGTACCAACATAGATACCTATCTGTACCAACATAGATACATATCTATACCAACATAGATACATATCTGACCAACATAGATACATATCTGTACCAACATAGATACATATTTACCAACATAGATACATATTTACCAACATAGATACATATCTGTACCAACATAGATACATATCTGTACCAACATAGATACATATCTGACCAACATAGATACATATCTGACCAACATAGATACATATCTGTACTAACATAGATACATATCTGTACCAACATAGATACATATCTGACCAACATAGATACATATCTGTACCATAGATACATATCTGACCAACATAGATACATATCTGACCAACATAGATACATATCTGTACCAACATAGATACATATCTGACCAACATAGATACATATCTGTACCAACATAGATACATATCTGTACCAACATAGATACATATCTGACCAACATAGATACATATCTGTACCAACATAGATACATATCTGTACCAACATAGATACATATCTGTACCAACATAGATACATATCTGACCAACATAGATACATATCTGTACCAACATAGATACCTATCTGTACCATAGATACATATCTGTACCAACATAGATACCTATCTGTACCAACATAGATACATATCGTTACCAACATAGATACATACAGTATATGGCATGGCTGGCTCATTTTTAAATGTGGAGTACTACTTTCATACTGTATCATATTGATCATTGTTAGACATTGGTTGAGTCTAGGGTTGTGTTCATTAGGACAGGCATGTTCTAAAATGTTTTTCAATAGATATTCCTCCCTATGTCAGTATGCCATTTGATTCCTAAAGAACAGGATCCAGGTTCATAGAAAACCAGATGGTGGGTGAATCAAAGTCAAAGCATCTCTCTCCATCCAACATGCTCTCACAGTCTCATTGCAGAATCATATGTCCAAACCCTTGTCCATAAAAGTCTAAATGTTAGCCATTAATTCTGAATGGTTAAGGGTTAAGGTTTGGGATAGGATGGAACACTACTTGATGGTAATAGCATTCAGCGTTGGTAATAGCGTTCATCTCCTGACATCCTGCTTATCTAATTTTGCAGTGGACCTTAAGTGATATGGCTGCTCCATCTGTTGTATTGCTGATCTTAGACCAGTCCTGATTTTAATTCACTCTCTCTCTCTCTCTCTCTCTCTCTCTCTCTCTCTCTCTCTCTCTCTCTCTCTCTCTCTCTCTCTCTCTCTGAATGGATGTGTGATTGGGATTCAGCCAAAGCAGAGCGGGCCAGTACCACTGCCACAGTGATGAATGTTCTGTATTATAGACCCATCTGGATACCACAGCCAAGCTGGCCTTTCCCTGCGTAGCGGACCGCAGAGGGGACATATGTATAGGTACAGTATGCCATTGGCATTATCATACCTTTAGTAGCATACCTTTAATAGCATACCTTCAGTAGCATACCTTTAGTAACATACATTTAATAGCATACCTTCAGTAGCATACCTTTAGCAGCATACCTTTAGTAGCATATCTTTAGCAGCATACCTTTAGCAGCATACCTTTAGCAGCATACCTTTAGTAGCATACCTTCAGCAGCATACCTTTAGTAGCATATCTTTAGTAGCAAACCTTTAGCAGCATACCTTTAGTAGCATACCTTCAGTAGCATACCTTTAGCAGCATACCTTTAGCAGAATACCTTTAGTAGCATACCTTTAGCAGCATACCTTCAGTAGCATATCTTTAGTAGCATACCTTCAGTAGCATATCTTTAGCAGCATACCTTTAGCAGCATACCTTTAGCAGCATACCTTTAGCAGCATACCTTTAGTAGCATATCTTTAGCAGCATACCTTTAGTAGCATACCTTTAGCAGCATATCTTTAGTAGCATACCTTTAGCAGCATACCTTTAGTAGCATATCTTTAGTAACATATCTTTAGTAGCATACCTTTAGCAGCATACCTTTAGCAGCATACCTTTAGTAGCATATCTTTAGTAACATACCTTTAGCAGCATATCTTTAGTAGCATACCTTTAGCAGCATATCTTTAGTAGCATACCTTCAGTAGCATACCTTTAGCAGCATACCTTTAGTAGCATACCTTCAGCAGCATACCTTTAGTAGCATACCTTTAGCAGCATATCTTTAGTAGCATACCTTCAGTAGCATACCTTCAGTAGCATACCTTTAGCAGCATACATTTAGCAGCATACCTTTAGTAGCATACCTTCAGCAGCATACCTTTAGTAGAATATCTTTAGCAGCATACCTTTAGCAGCATACCTTTAGTAGCATATCTTTAGCAGCATACCTTTAGTAGCATACCTTTAGTAGCATACCTTCAGCAGCATACCTTTAGTAGAATATCTTTAGCAGCATACCTTTAGCAGCATACCTTTAGTAGCATATCTTTAGCAGCATACCTTTAGTAGCATACCTTTAGTAGCATACCTTTAGTAGCATATCTTTAGTAACATACCTTTAGCAGCATATCTTTAGTAGCATATCTTTAGTAGCATACCTTTAGCAGCATACCTTTAGTAGCATACCTTTAGTAGCATACCTTTAGCAGCATACCTTTAGTAGCATATCTTTAGTAACATACCTTTATCAGAATATCTTTAGTAGCATACCTTTAGCAGCATATCTTTAGTAGCATGTCTTTAGTAGCATACCTTTAGCAGCATACCTTCAGTAGCATACCTTTAGTGGCATACCTTTAGTAGCATATCTTTAGTAACATACCTTTATCAGCATATCTTTAGTAGCATACCTTTAGCAGCATATCTTTAGTAGCATGTCTTTAGTAGCATACCTTTAGCAGCATACCTTCAGTAGCATACCTTTAGTAGCATACCTTCAGTAGCATACCTTTAGCAGAATACATTTAGTAGCATTCTTTTAGCAGCATACCTTTAGCAGCATACCTTCAGTAGCATACCTTTAGTAGCATATCTTTAGTAGCATATCTTTAGCAGAATACCTTTAGCAGCATACCTTTAGCAGAATACCTTTAGGAGCATACCTTTAGCAGCATACCTTTAGTAGCAAACCTTTACTACTTTATTGGTTCCATTATGCCAGACAATCTCAATCAAGCACAGCTTATTTGAACCCAAGTCTGGTGTGTGCATCTTCATCAATGTTAGGATGTAAAAATACTGCATGATAAATATTGGATGCGAGCATGGAGAGGGAATGAATGAGTGAGTTTATTTTATATTAATGTGCCTGTGTGTAAACAATAGTTGCTGTTCATGTATGTCCCCTTACACTGTGTATAAGACAGTAGTTTTGGAATTGTTAGTTAGATTACTTGTTGGTTATTACTGCATTGTCGGAACTAGAAGCGCAAGCATTTCGCTACACTCGCATTAACATCTGCTAACCATGTGTATGTGACAAATAAAATTTGATTTGATTTGATGTTAAAGTAGTCTGTGAACTGAGTGTGTTTGTGAGCATGTAGGCAGCACAATCCAACCTGAACTCAGGGGTAGACATTGTAAAAGTAAATCCCAATGAGTATGATATGTTAAGCCTCGTATGGTATGTATTCATTTCTGGATGTCCATAATCCATTTGGTATGAATATGTTCAAACTGTGATTACTACAAGTTCATCACTAAGCTCGGGGCCCTGGGTGTTCCTGACAGGCTGACCCCAAGTGGTGAAGGTAGGCAACATCACCTCTGCAACGCTGATCCTCACCCTAACCAACCACCCTAAACTTCTGTCTTATGTATCCATACCACATGTAACATATCAGACTAATTTGAGGGTCCCGATTCACCTTTACTTTGTTACGTCTAGTGTATGAGACCAGGCTGCACAATCGTGTGGGAGCTCATATCACCACCTTTTTTTCCATCTCCCCTATAACAAAGCCAGGCTTTTCTTGTAATTAAACATTCTCTCCTTTGCACAATCCGTCCTTTCTCCTATTTCTCCATCTTATCTTCCTCCTGTTCCCTCCTTCCTCTTTTCCCTCGTTCATTGTCTTTGGGCTTTATCAGTCATCTCCTGTGAAAGTTATTACAAAGTCTGTCGCATTCAGCCAGTCTTGTGTTCTGTTCTTCCTCCCTGCATCCCTCCCTCGTTCTTTTTCTCCTTTATGTTTTGTTTGATCCAGTAGACCTTATCGCTCAATTCTGTTTTGTTCTACCCCTCTCTCCATCCCTCCATTCCACTCTCATTCTTTCTCTCCTATATTTGATGTTTGTTGCAGTAGACCTTATCACAATCACAATGATGGGAGGAGATAAACAGCTTTGCGGTTCTTTGTAGTGAAATAACACGTCAGGCGTAGGGGTGTGTTTGGAGATGTGTGTGTGTGTGTGGGTAAGTGTGTGTGTGTGTCTATCTGTATGTGTGTGTGTCCACCTCTGTGTGTATCTGTTTGTGTGTGTGTGTGTGTGTGTGTGTGTGTGTGTGTGTGTGTGTGTGTGTGTGTGTGTGTGTGTGTGTCTTGTTCGCTGCTGTATCTATTCTCTCCCTCTGCTCTCTGACTAACCCGGGGTGTATTGGGAGCCCTGTTGGACCACAAGACATGGACGTGCCGTGTAACGTTTCTCCTATGGTAAACACACACACACACATTGATGTATATCATTCTGACAGGACAATATAAGCACCAGGTTAGTCTCGGGTTTGTCCCTCTAATCTTTCTCGGTCTGTTTCCATTGCTCTGTCTTCTGTATTCTCCATTCCACATCTCTCCCTCTCCCTCTCCCTCTCTCTCTCTCTCTCTCTCCCTCTCCCTCTCCCCCTCTCCCTCTCCCTCTCCCGCTCTCTCTCCCTCTCCATCTCGCTCTCTCTCTCTCTCTCTCCCTTCTCCCTCTCCCTCTCTCTCCCTCTCTCCCTCTCTCCCTCTCTCCCCATCTCTCTCCCTCTGCCCCCCCCTTCTCTCAATTCAATTCAATTCAATTCAATTCAAGGGCTTTATTGGCATGGGAAACATGTGTTAACATTGCCAAAGCAAGTGAGGTAAACAACATACAAAGTGAATATATAAGGTGAAAAACAACAAAAATGAACAGTAAACATTACACATACAGAAGTTTCAAAACAGTAAAGACATTACAAATGTCATATTATATATATATATATATATATATATACAATGTACAAATAGTTAAAGGACACAAGATAAAATAAATAAGCATAAATATGGGTTGTATTTACAATGGTGTTTGTTCTTCACTGGTTGCCCTTTTCTCGTGGCAACAGGTCACAAATCTTGCTGCTGTGATGGCACACTGTGGAATTTCACCCAGTAGATATGGGAGTTTTTCAAAATTGGATTTGTTTTAAAATTCTTTGTGGATCTGTGTGATCTGGGGGAAATATGTATCTCTAATATGGTCATACTTTGGGCAGGAGGCTAGGAAGTGCAGCTCAGTTTCCACCTCATTTTGTGGGCAGTGAGCACATAGCCCGTCTTCTCTTGAGAGCCATGTCTGCCTACGGCGGCCTTTCTCAATAGCAAGGCTATGCTCACTGAGTCTGTACATAGTCCTCTCTCTCTCTCTCTCTCTCTCCCTCTCCTTCTCTCTCTCCCTCTCTCTCTCTCTCTCCCTCTCTCTCCCTCTCCCCCTCTCCCTCTGCCTCTCCCCTCTCTCTCTCTCTCCCTCTCCCTCTCTCTCTCTCTCTCTCTCTCTCTCTCTCTCTCTCCCTCTCCCTCTCTCTTTCTCTCTCCCTCTCCCCTCTCTCCCCCGCTCTCTCGCTCTCTCTCTCCCTCTTTCTCTCTCCCTCTCCCTCTCCCCCTCCCTCCCTCTCTCTCCCTCCCTCTCTCTCTCTCTCTCTCCCTCTCTTTCTCTCTCTCTCTCCGTCTCTCTCTCTCTCCTCTCTCCCCCTCCTCTCTCTCTCAATTCCTCTATGCTTCATGTAAGGTGCCCCAGTTGTATCTGTTCTCTTTAAGGCCGTAGACCCCAATGGGCAGGCTGGTGTATACTATATGACAAAGTTTACCCTAAGAATTGGCTTCACCAATGGAGGGAACCCAATATAGAGGAGCAACCAACCGTTGTTTAGTCCTACTTCCTTTTATTCAACAAACTCCTAGATCGACAGACAGACAGACACTGAGTCTCGTCTGTGCCACAGTAGACACAACTTCCTACTGTCCCACCACAACGACCACTCTCTTCAAGGCTCTAATATAACTTCTATTAAGATTTCATGAAGTGGTAACGATTATGCAATTACTGCCTATACTCCAAATACCATAATAATACACTATGGCAGCAAGGTTGGACAAGCAGCTTACAGAGGGGATGTTTATGGATTGGAAAACAAACAGTATCAGACTGGCTGACTGGATGGGACATCGATCTGTATCCAGGTACAAAAACACACAAGCACACACACATGCACACACAAACACACACAAACACACACGCACACACACATGCACACACAAACACACACAAACACACACGCACACACACACATGCACACACAAACACACACAAACACACACACATGCACACACACACATGCACACACAAATTGACCAGAGAGGGTCAGTGGATGCTGAACGACCATGGACACTCGATAGCAGTTATATTTTTTATATAAATAACCGTGGCTTTATCCGGCCTGTAATTGCCAATGACTACATGAATGAGGGAGTGGGTAGGGAAAGGTTGAGTATTGATTGTTGATGTAGACCCAATAATGTCCTTCCACTTGTGTACTTTCTCGCATGGATTTAACAATGGTGGAAACTCCTTCCAGCCAATGCTTACAAGTGCAGTACTGACTGTATACTCTCTCTCTCTCTCTCTCTCTCTCTCTCTTTCTCTCTTTCTATCTCTCTCTCTCTTTCTATCTCTCTCTCTCTCTCTCTTTCTATCTCTCTCTTTCTATCTCTCTCTCTTTCTATCTCTCTCTCTCTCTCTCTTTCTATCTCTCTCTCTCTCTCTCTCGCTCTCGCTCTCTCTCTCTCTCTCTCTCTCTCTCTCTCTCTCTCTCTCTCTCTCTCTCTCTCTCTCTCTCTCTCTCTCTCTCTCTCTCTCTCTCTCTCTCTCTCTCTCTCTCTCTCTCTCTCTCTCTCTCTCTCTCTCTCTCTCTCTCTCTCTCTCTCTCTCTCTCTCTCTCTGTGTTGGGCTATGAGGGAGCCATTGGGACACTAGAGTACAGGAGCGGAAGTGAACTTGAGCACATTAAGTCCGTCCTATTCCGTCTATGTTGAAGATATTGTCATTCACCATACCCAGATAAACACAAGTACTGGCAAAATAATGATCAGGACAACCAAATCCCTTACACAATACCTACCTATAAAGGTGTTCATCTATAAAGGTGTTCATCTATAAAGGTGTTCATCTATAAAGGTGCTTATACTTTATTATCTTTGTTCCGACCAAGACATCTGGATCTGATCTAAATAAGAACTATCTGTTGATAACGGGAGTCTGACTCCCAAAGCGCCGTTCATTCTGGATCCAACAGAGACAGGGAAATCCCTCTATAACCATCCAGGTCCTTTCTTAATGGCCCTGAGGCCTGGCTATTCCTCTCTGCTCCTTGGTGGATTGAGTAGAAGCGGTGAGGAGAGGAGCAGCCAGCTACTTGAAGCGTAACTTATTTATTAAAGCATGGGGAGGGAGGGAGGGAGGGAGGGAGGGAGGGAGGGAGGGAGGGAGGGAGGGAGGGAGGGAAGAGGGAGAGGAAAGGGAAGGAGGAGAAGACAGACAAGAGTGGAAATGAGTTAGGCTCACACACATGCATGTTTTGCTTCGTCCTTCGAGGTAAACAAAAGCACATCAGCACTCATACACCCACTTATAAAGCTAATCAAGAGAGTAAAAAAACATATAATGGTGGGAAAAAAATATATTAAATGGAGAATCGGTCAAAATCTGTCAGTTGAAGCTAGATATATTTGCATTGGATGCGTCTCAATACACCGCATCCACCATGTCGCACTTCCGCATCTGTGGTGAGAGGTGGCAGAGCTACAGCAGTGTTTGTCAGACCATGAGTCACCTGTGGTGAAAGGTGGCAGAGCTACAGCAGTGTTTGTCAGACCATGAGTCACCTGTGGTGAAAGGTGGCAGAGCTACAGCAGTGTTTGTCAGACCATGAGTCATCTGTGGTGAGAGGTGGCAGAGCTAGAGCAGTGTTTGTCAGACCATGAGTCATCTGTGGTGAGAGGTGGCAGAGCTAGAGCAGTGTTTGTCAGACCATGAGTCACCTGTAGTGAGAGGTGGCAGAGCTAGAGCAGTGTTTGTCAGACCATGAGTCATCTGTGGTGAGAGGTGGCAGAGCTAGAGCAGTGTTTGTCAGACCATGAGTCACCTGTGGTGAGAGGTGGCAGAGCTAGAGCAGTGTTTGTCAGACCATGAGTCACCTGTGGTGAGAGGTGGCAGAGCTACAGCAGTGTTTGTCAGACCATGAGTCATCTGTGGTGAAAGGTGGCAGAGCTACAGCAGTGTTTGTCAGACCATGAGTCATCTGTGGTGAGAGGTGGCAGAGCTACAGCAGTGTTTGTCAGACCATGAGTCATCACAAAAATCGTTCTTCTCACGAAAACGTCTGTAGCGTCCGAACAGTTTGACGTTCAAAACAGTTATTCGGCTGTCCCCATAGGAAACCCTTTTTAGTTCCAGGTAGAACCATTTTTATTTCCAGGTAGAAGCCTTTTGGGTTCCCTGTAGAACCCTCTGTGAAAGCGGTTCTACATGGAACCAAAAAGGGTTCTACCTAGAACCAAAATGGTTCTACCTGGAGCCAAAAATGGTTCTTCAAAAGATTCTCCTATGGGGACAGCTGAAGAACCACTTTAGGTACTAGAAAGCACCTTTTTTCCTAACAGTGTGGTCAGCCAGGAACAGTCAGGTACAGCCAGGAACAGTCAGGAACAGCCAGGAACAGTCAGTTCACCTGATGTGGGCGCACCAGGTATATAAAGGGACAAACTAACAATATGTGTGATGTCTCTGTTATTTACTATTACAGCTACTGGCCTTCGTTCCATAACTCTACTATTAAACCAGTGAGGGAGTGCGTTGAACAGATACATACACACGCAAGCATACAATGCAGCACATGGGTGGCCGGTAGCCTAGCAATTAGTGTGTTGGGCAAGTAACCCAAAGGTTTGCAAGTTCAAATTCTCGAGCCAACTAGGTGAAAAGTCAGCCCATGTGCAAGGTACTTAACCCCTAATTGCTCTAGGGTCACATTCAATAATGGTTGATCCCTGGCTGTGACCCCTCTCTCTGAGGGTGTATGCAAAAAACACATTTCCATTTCACACCACACACTTGTACATGTTTGAAACAGGACAACAATAAGCACACCCTATTTTACACAGCTCTTCATTGACAAGGCTGTCAGGACTTAATTTTCGAGCACCAGGCAAATCTGGTGAGATCATCCTCTGACATGAAACTAACACAGGTCAGATTCACCACATGTAACACCACATCTAACCCCTTCCTGCTCCTTCCTGCCTGACTCACTATCGTATCCACTGGCATGTGTCTGTTCCAACAGGACATGACACCGGATTAGCTCTGTGGACTATTGACTGCTCAGAACTGGTCAGGATAATGTGTATGCGTATGAGTGTGAGTGTGAGTGTGAGTGTGAGTGTGAGTGTGAGTGTGAGTGAGTGTGAGTGTGTGTGTGTGTGTGTGTGTGTGTGTGTGTGTGTGTGTGTGTGTGTGTGTGTGTGTGTGTGTGAGTGTGTGTGTGTGTGCGTGAGTGAGTGAGTGGATAACAGGGAACATGATCTGCTTTTGACAGTGCTACTAGAAGAGTGAGGATAACCACGTAGGCACCTCGTCAGCAGAAACACTCATCCTTATCCTCCTTACAGCCCCTAGCTTATGAATGATAGATTAACACACACACACCCCACCTCCATTCATTGAACACCATTGTGTTGATTTTATTTCTTCACATTATATGCCTCTCTTTTTAGCTTCCTGTTCTTTCTCTACGTGGGGTCTAATGCATTGTGAAACAGTGTGGTTTTGTGGGGAAATAGTTTTGTTGAAGTCCCTTAGTGGCAGATAGATACACTACATGACCAAAAGTATGTGGACACCTGCTTGTCGAACATCCTATTCCAAAATCATGGGCATTAATATTTAGTAGGTCACCTCTTTGCTGGGAAGGCTTTCCACTATATGTTGGAACATTGCTGCGGGGAGTTGCTTCAATTCAGCCAAAAGAGCATTAGTAAGGTTGGGCACTGATGTTGAGTGATTATACCTGGCTTGAAGTCGGCGTTCCAACTCATCCCAAAGGTGTTCGATGGGGTTGAGGTCAAGGCTCTGTCCAGGCCAGTCAAGTTCTTCCACACCAGTCTCGACAAATCATTTCTGTATGGACCTTGCTTTGTGCACGGGGGCACTGTCATGCTGGAACAGGAAAGGGCCTTCCCCAAACTGTTCAAACAAAGTTGGAAGCACAGAATCATAAAAAATGTCATTGTATGCTGTAGCGTTAAGATTTCCCTTCACTGGAACTAAGGGGCCCAGCCCGAACCATGAAAAACAGCCCAAGACCATTATTCCTCCTCCACCAAACTTTGCAGTTGGCACTATGAAATCGGGCAGGGAGCGTTTCCTGGCATCCGCCAAACCCAGATTCGTCAATAGGACTGCCAGATAGTGAAGCGTGATTCATCACTCCAGAGAGTTTCCACTGCTCCAGAGTCTAATGGCTGTAAGCTTTACACCACTCCAGCCGACACTTGGCATTGAACATGGTGATTTCAGGTTGTGTGCGGATGCTCGGCCATGGAAACCCATTTCATGAATCTCCTGATGAACCGTTATTATGCTGACGCTGCTTCCAGAGGCAGTTTGGAATTCAATAGTAAGTAAGTGTTGCAACGGAGGACAAGCGATTTTAACACATTACAGTACTCTGCGGTTCCGTTTTGTGAGCTTGTGTGGCCTACCACTTCACAGCTGAGCCGTTGTTGCTCCTAGACGTTTCCACTTCACAATTACTGCACTTACAGTTGACCGGGGCAGCTCTAACAGGGCAAACATTTGAGGAACTGACTTGTTGGAAAGGTGGCATCCTATGACGGTGCCATGTTGAAAGTCACTGAGCTCTTCCGTAAGGCCATTCTACTGCCAATGTTTAACTATGGAGATTGCATGGTTCTGTGCTCGATTTTATACACCTGTCGGTAACAGGTGTGGCTGAAATAGCCAAATCCACTAATTTGAATAGGTGTCCACATACTTTTGTATATAGAGTTTATATGAAAAAAAATCAAGGTACTAAAATAAACCACACCAGCGTGTCTGATAATATGAGTTCTGTTGATCTAGGATCAGGTCTTCCGTTGCCATATAAATGTATTCATTATGATTTAGAAGGCAAAACTGATCCTCGATCAATACTACTACTCTGAAATTCTTTGTGGATACAGGCCATACAGAAACACAACTGTGTGACTTTGCAGTTAAGATGCGGTACTATGCGGTACTAAATGTTTACCCACCTAAAACATAATTAAAATCAGCATGTGTTTTATTATTTCCAATAGCCCTCTATGGAATCAAGGTTCAGGGAGGACACACACACACACACACACACACACACACACACACACACACACACACAAACACACGTAAAGAAGTGGAAAGCAACAGCTTTCAAAAACTTAATTAAGTTGACTATAAAGCGAGGGCTTGGTTAATATTTTATGCAGAATGCAGAATCACACGAGGTGCCACACACACACACACACAGACACACACACACACACACACACACACACACACACACACACACACACACACACACACACACACACACACACACACCCTGTGGAAGGCACCTACCACAAAACCAACAAAAGCAGGGCAACAACATTATTGCTGGAAGATTTGCCTCTGGCAGAGTTACATGTAAGTCATTTCGGACTTGGTCTGGGACAAATTGCCTTCACTCCCCAACTCTGGCAAACAGCTGTGCTGCTGGCAGACTCGGCTCTGTTGTGGAGTGTGTGTATGTATGTGTGTGTGTGTCCATGCTTGCGTGTGTATGTGCAAATGCGAGCATGTGTGTGTGTGTCTATGAGCGTGTGTGTGTGTGTATGTGTGAAGCCTCAATGGAATGTTTCATGTGGACCCACAATGCCCTGTGGTATTAATGAAGTGTAATGAGAAGGCCAGCTCACACACCCCAGCCCATCTCTTACGCCTCATTACTGCATTTACAATTTGCAATTATAACAGAAAACACCCCAAAATACAGCAGTAGGCCAAAATGCCGTGCAATTGTTGTGATCATCGGCAGCGTGTGTGTGTGTGTGTGTGTGTGTGTGTGTGTGTGTGTGTGTGTGTGTGTCAGTCCAGCATGCTGTGCAGTGCGGTTGTCATCACAGGGCAGTAGTTGTTTTCACACTTCTATGAGCATTTAATGATGATCTGGTGTCTGGGGCTATAGCTCTGAGGTAAAGTGACACATACATAACAATCACAGAGGTGAAGATGATTGAAAACAGCAACAGCAGCTACCTGCTCAAAATACATGTGGCTGTACAGCAGCCAGATTATAATGCATCAATCGCTGTGTATCATACACTTCTTACATACAGCATGTACATGTTGCCCTCTGAAAAGACCCCTATTTATTTGTATATATATGTATATACAGTACCAGTCAAAAGATTGGACACATCTTCTCATTCCCAGGTGTTTCTTTATTTTACTATTTTCTACATTGTAGAATAATAGTGAAGACCGCGAAACTATGAAATAACACATATGGAATCAAGTAGTAACCCAAAAGGTGTTTAACAAATCAAAAAATATTTTACATTTGAAATGTTTCAAAGTAGCCAGCCTTTGCCTTAATGACAGCTTTGCACACACTTGTCATTCTCTCAACCAGATTCATGAGGTAGTCACCTGGAATGCATTTCAATTAACAGGCGTGCCTTGTAAAAGTTAATTTGTGGAATGTCTTTCATTCTTAATGCATTTGAACCAATTAGTTGTGTTGTGACAAGGTAGGGGTGGTATACAGAAGATAGCCCATATTATGGCAAGAACAGCTCAAATAAGCAAAGAGAAATGACAGTCCATCATCATTTTAAGACATGACGGTCAGTCAATCCAGAACATTTCAATAACTTTGAAAGTTTCTTCAAGTGCTGTCGCAAAAATCATCAAGCGCTATGATGAAACTGGCTCTCATGAAGACTGCCATAGGAAAGGAAAGACCCAGAGTTACCTCTGCTGCAGAGGATAAGTTCATTAGAGTTAACTGCACCTGAGATTGCAGCCCAAATAAATGACAGACACATCTCAACAGTTCAGAGGAGACTGTGTGAATCAGGCCTTCATGGTCAAATTTCTGCAAAGAAACCACTACTAAAGGACACCAATAATAATAAGAGACTTGCCTGGGCCAAGAAACACCAGCAATGGACCTTGGTCTGATGAGTCCACATGTTTTGTTTTTGGTTACAATCACAGTGTCTTTGTGAAACGCATAGTAGGTGAACGGATTTTCTCCGCATGTGTGGTTCCCACCATGAAGCCTGGAGGAGGAGGTGTGATGGTCCTTTGCTGGTGTCACTGTCAGTGATTTATTTAGAATTCCAGGCACACTTAACCAGCATGGCTACCACAGTATTCTGCAGCCATACGCCATCCCATCTGGTTTGCGCTTAGTGGGACTATCATTTGTTTTTCAACAGGAGAATGACCCAACACACCTCCAGGCTGTGTAAGGGCTATTTGTTCAAGAAGGAGAGTGATGGAATGCTGCATCAGATGACCTGGCCTCCACAATCACCCGACCTCAACCGAATTGAGATGGTTTGGGATGAGTTGGACTGCAAAGTGAAGGAAAAGCAGCCAACAAATGCTCAGCATATGTGGGAACTCCTTCAAGACTTGAGAGAATGTTGAGAGAATGCCAAGAGTGTGCAAAGCTGTCATCAAGGCAAAGGGTGGCTACTTAGAAGAATAAAAAATATAAAATACATTTAGATTTGTTTATATTTTTTTGGTGCTACATGATTCCATGTGTTTTTTCATAGTTTTGATGTCTTCACTATTATTCTACAATGTAGAAAATAGTTTAAAAAAAAAGAAAAACCCTTGAATGAGTAGGTGTGTTGAAGCTTTTGATATATACGTGTGTCTTTTCCTACTAAATACTTTGTTGAGGAAAAATAGAATTGCTATGATTGTGATATATTGTTGTATATTGTTGATATATAAGAATGTCTGCTAAATGATTCAAATGTCAATGTAAATTAAGGTTGCAATGCAGAAGAATTCTGTAACTAGAGATGAGAGCTATATAACTACAGTAATGACCATTTTCCTTTATAATCTGGAGAAAATGGCCTCCTTCCATCTGTGGAGTCATTTGAGCTTCCTTCAACACAATGTAATGGAGGGATGGAGAGAGGAACTATTTATACCACAGCCTGGGGGGTGAGACAGCTGTGTCAGAAGTCAACAGTCTTGGCCTTTCTCTCTGTGCATCAATACAATCTTCAAGTGTACACACACACACACACACACACACACACACACACACACACACACACACACACACACACACCAAACACACGCATATTCACACACAACACTCCTCTCATTTTTAAAAATAGAATTTTCACCAAAGATTTTACTCAACATGACAAACCATGCCATATAAACAGAGACACTATATTTAGGAAAGAATATCAGAGCAAGGTTGGAAAGTGAAGAAAGACTGAGACTGATGTTCTGTATTGTGATGTTCTGTATTGTGATCTACTGGCATTTCTGGGACATAATTTGTAATTGTACAAGAAGATTGTTTTGATCTAAGGGAAGCATATCCCTATCTATAGCACCACCGTACCGCATCCACAGCCCAACTAGCACTAGCAGAGCATCATTTGGAAGCTGCAGCTATCCTCCTAATCTGTAGGGGTCCCCGGCTCTGATCTGCTCTGCTGCTGGAACTGCTAATGAGAATCAATGTGTCTCTGAAGAAAAGGGGTATGGGCAGAAGCGTCTCTGTCTGTCCTTAACCTTGTGGCCCAGTCAAAATGAACAGGCTTGACAGCATAACATTGATAATATAAAATCACATTTACTTAATGTTAGCTACGGTCACTTGAGGGGGAGGCAAGGCCCCATAATTTATTGATGTATTGCTTTGAAGACGACAAGTTACACCCAATGTGATTTGTTATAGCAATAAAAGGATGGACATAGTGTCTCATCTCTCTGTCGAATGTCTCTCTCTCTCTCTCCCTCTCTCTCTCTCTCTCTCTCTCTCTCTCTCTCTCTCTCTCTCTCTCTCTCTCTCTCTCTCTCTCTCTCCCGCTCTCTCTCTCTCTCTCTCCCGCTCTCTCTCTCTCTCTGTCTGTCTCTCTCGCTCTCTCTCTCTGTCTCTCTCTCTCTCTGATATCCTTCCATCCCTCTATACCTCTCTCTCTAGCCATTTAGCGTTGTAGCGGGTCTGAGCATGAGCAAATGGTGAAATTATTGCAATTGAAAGATAAGTCAGGGTAATTCCTACGCACTCCTCGCCCAGTCACAATGTGGAGCTGATGACACTTTATTCTTTGGGGACAGGTATTGTATATCATCCAAATGAAGTGGCTGCCGCATGTAGCCCTGGTACGCTGGCTCGTTGTGAGAAAGAAGACATCATTGGCGGACGAGGCCATTCACTAACTGTTACAGTTCAATTAAATTCAAAGGGGCTTTATTGGCATGGGAAACATGTTTACATTGCCAAAGCAAGTAGAATAGATAATAAACAAAAGTGAAATAAACAATCAGAAATGAATAGTAGACATTACAGTTACAAAAGTTTCAAAATAATATAAACATTTCAAATACTATATATATATATATATACACTACCATTTAAAAGTTTGGGATCACTTAGAAATGTCCTTGTTTTTGAAAGAAAAACAAAACAAATTGTCCATTAAAATAACATCAAATTGATCAGAAATGCAGTGTAGACATTGTTAATGTTGTAAATGACTATTGTAGCTGGAAACGGCTGATTTCTAATGGAATATCTACATAGGCGTACAGAGGCCCATTACCAATGACACGTTGTGTTAGCTAATCCAAGTTTATCATTTTAAAAGGCTAATTGATCATTAGAAAACCCTTTTGCAATTATGTTAGCACAGCTAAAATATGTTGCCCTGATTAAAGAAGCAATTAAACTGCCCTTCTTTAGACTAGTTGAGTATCTGGAGCATCAGCATTTATGGGTTCGATTACAGGCTCAAAATGGCCAGAAACAAATGACTTTCTTCTGAAACTCACCATCTATTCTTGTCCTGAGAAATGATGGCTATTCCATGCCAGAAATTGGCAAGAAACTGAAGATCTCGTACAACGCTGTGTACCACTCCCTTCACAGAACAGCGTAAACTGTCTCTAACCAGAATAGAAAGAGGAGTGGGAGGCCCCGGTGCACAATTGAGAAAGAGGACAAGTACATTAGAGTGTCTAGTTTGAAAAATAGATGCCTCTCAAGTCCTCAACTGGAAGCTTCATTAAATAGTACCCGCACAACACCAGTCTCAACGTCAACAGTGAAGAGGCGACTCCGGGATGCTGGCCTTCTAGGCTGAGTTGCAAAGAAAAAGCCATATCTCAGACTGGCCAATAAAAATAAAAGATGAAGATGGGCAAAATAACACAGACACTGGACAGAGGAACTCTGCCTAGAAGGCCAGCATCCCGGAATTGCCTCTTCACTGTTAACGTTGAGACTGGTGTTTTGTGGTTACTTTTTGGAATCATGAAGTAACCAAAAAAGTGTTAAACAAATCAAATTATATTTTATATTTGAGATTCTTCAAATAGTCACCCTTTGCCTTGATGACAGCTTTGCACACTCTCGGTATTCTCTCAACCAGCTTCATGAGGTAGTCACCTGGAATACATTTTAATTATGCCTTGTTAATAGTTCATTTGTAGAATTGATTGACTTCATAATGTGTTTGAGCCAATCGGTTGTGTTGTTACAAGGCAGAGGGGTATACAGAAGATATACAGCCATATTTGGTAAAATACCAAGTCCATATTATGGCGAGAACAACTCCAATAAGCAAAGTGAAAAGACAGTCCATCATTACTTCAAGACATGAAGGTCAGTCAATATGGAACATTTCAAGAACTTTGAAAGTTTCTTCAAGTGCAGTCGCAGAAACCATCAAGCGCTATGATGAAACTGGCTCTAATGAGGACCGCCACAGGAATGGAAGACCCAGAGTTACCTCTGCTGCAGAGGATAAGTTTATTAGAGTTATCAGCCTCAGAAATTGCAGCCCAAATAAATGTTTCACAGAGTTCAAGTAACAGACACATCTCAACATCAACTGTTCAGAGGAGTCTGATTCAGGCCTTCATTGTCGAATTGCTGCAAATAAACCACTACTAAAGGACACCAATAATAAGAGACTTGCTTGGGCCAAGAAACACGAGCAATGGGCATTAGACCGGTGGGAATTTGGAATCCTGATCACGGCCGGTTGTGATACAGCCCAGGATCGAACTTGGGTCTGTAGTGATGCCTCTAGCACTGCGATGCAGTGCCTTGCACCACTGCGCCACTCGGGAGGCCCAATGTGCAAATTGTACGAAAGAGAAAATAAATTGACATGAATATAGTTAGTTTTTGTGCTTCCCTGGTTGCTCTTTTCTTGTGGCAGCAGGTCACAAGTCTTTCTGCTATGATGGCACATAGATATGGGAGTTTATCTGTGGGTCTGTGTAATCTGAGGGAAGTATGTTTCTCCAATATGGTCATACATTTGGCAGGAGGTTAGCAAGTGCAGCTCAGTTTCCTCCACATTTTGTTGGCAGTGGGCACATAGCCTGTCTTGTCCCCAGAGCCAGGTCTGCCTACGGTGGCCTCTCTCAATAGTAAGGCTATGCTCACTGAGTGTGTACAAAGCTTTCCTTAATTTTGGGTCAGTCACAGTGGTCTGGTATTCTGCCACCGTGTACTCTCTGTTTAGGCCAAATAGCATTCTAGTTTACTCTGTTTTTTGATTAGTTCTTTCCAATGTTTCAAGTAAATATCTTTTTGTTTTCAGTTGACACTGCCACACTGATTCCTACCACTACTCACACTGAATGAATGATAATTAGCCTTAGCAGAAGGGATTGGGGGGTGGCACCTGGTTGAGAATCTGAATACATTAAAATTAAAGAGTGAATGAGTCTCTGTATGCTGGATAACCACTTTGCATAAAGACATGCATTATCCTCAACCCTAATCACTCACATTTTCAATGGCCTGGGGAAAATATAGAGTTATAAAGTAGATGTTTTATAGTTTTGTAATACCGCCTACTCTCTCACGGACAAAAGACTAAAATAGTTGCAGAGAGGCAAGTTTAGAGAATGAAAAATACTGTGAGTTAGGAACTCAGAAATCCACCCACCTCCTTCCATTCCTTCCATTCCTTCCATAATCCTTCAAATCTAGTGCATTAAGATCCTTCTCTGCCACATAAACTGATGCGTTAGACAGTCACAGCTGTAGCTGCTCAAACATCATATCAGAAGACCAGGGAACTGAAGATGTGATATGCATGATGTGACTGATGTCAGGCTGAACCAAGCGATGACAGATCACTGGAAGAGATGGATGAATGGGTGGATTGTGTAGGTGTTCGCTTCGTATTCCTGACTACTGCTCATTAAAAAAACAAAAGACTGCAATTCACCAGAAGGGGGTGAAGTGTGTGTATATGTGTGTATGTGTGTGTGTGTGTGCGTGTGTGTGTCTTCATGTTGGTGAGTTTGTGCTTCTGCATGCCTTTATGGGTGAACAAAGAAGTGAATATAAAGTGTTAAAGAACTTCCAACTTGTCGGCCTTCAAATCTCTATCTTCCTCCCTCATAACTTTTCCGCTACTCATCGTCTTTGTTCCGTTTGGCCTTTTATGTATTCTGTGGCTCTGTGGGTTCACTGGGAGATGCAGAGTGAGTAGGAAGTGAATGAGTAGGAGAACACAGATAACACAACACAATACATTTTGGGTGCCGGTACTGTTTATATTTAGGCGCAGGAGCTCCGTAATACTTTTGAGCTAATACTCTACAAGAGGAACGAGTGCACAAGCAGTAGAACATTTGAGGCCCAAGTCAAGCTCTGGTTGAACATCTGTTTGCAATAATGTTAATCAGAAATCATCTATTGCAGTATGTGCTGCTAGCCTTTCGACTGAAAGGTTCATCATCTGATATGTGTGTAATCGTATCACCAACAACATGACATATAAACTACATTTGGAGAGGAGATTTAGATTGTTACCATGGCAACAGCTGGTACAGTGATCAGAAGTGAGAGAATATTGGGAACATACCAGCAAACACCGTAAATGTGCTGAGACTGCTGACAGCTAAAACAACAAGTGAAAAGACTCTTATCTGGAAAGTTACACCATGGATACACCATGCCAATTATTAACTTAGATTACTTTAGAAAATAAATAAACAGTGTGAAGTAGGTTAAACCAAGAAAGATGGGTTTTCACCTGTTGGTGTCTGTGTTTATAAGTGTTTGTAAGTGTGTATGGTGTGCGTGATAAGCCAACATTAACCAAAGTATTGAGACTTCACAGATGAGACAGCTGGACCAGGCCTCTGGAGGAGACAGTTCATGGCACGCTATCCTATCCCCCATAGTCCCATTAAAACACCTGCCCGGGGACTCATTTTCTCAGCAACCAACCAGCAACCTCCTCACATCCCAGCCCACATCCCCAGAGACCTAGGAACACCTTGGACCAGCTCAACATTGGCACGCTATGCACACAATGATATACCCACGTCTATCCCTGTTGCTTTCATGTCAACCGGGTCCTGAGATGGGAGTCTGCTGTCACAAGGTTCCTCAACAACATCTAAGACCTACAACAACAGCTGGCTGTATGGCTATGACCAACCTATACCCTCCCTCTAGACCTATAGGAACAGCCTGGACCAGCCCCTCCCCTCCCTCTAGACCTATAGGAACATTTATGACTGGGCCTGCCTCACCAACCACTAACCACCTCCCCTCCCTACAGACCTACACAGGAACACAGACCTGCAGCCAAGCTCTCAACCACCTCCTCCCATCCCCTCCCTATAGACCTAGAAACAACCTGTGACAGCCCTACCCTGGCACGCTAATCCTACAATAACCCCCTTACGTCAACACACCACATCTATCTTTCCCAAGTCAGAAAGACAGGGTGGTTTGTATGAATAAAGAGGGGAGGAGAAGAGGAAATAACAATATTAAAGGTGTAGTCAGTCACAGGCCCAGCGCAGCCGGCTGCGGTGAGACCGACGGGAGCATCGCCTGCATCACTCCAGTAGGAAAGTCATTATTTCCCTGCCATCCTCTTCGCTCCTCGCCGGAATATATTAACTTCACAGCTTGAGCTAGCCAGCCCGCCGCTCTCCTCCTTAGCCCAAGAGTGCCTACAACGCTTGTTTTGAAGAGAGGCTCGCAATTAGAGTATGGGGAAAAAAGGACACAGAAACGCAATGGTAGAACAACTCCCCACCCCAACACCCATGCAGAGAGAGAGAGAGAGAGATACAGAGAGAGAGATAGATATAACGAGAGGGAGAGAGAGTGTGGGGGGAGAGTCGGCAGAAAACAAGCTCCTGTGGCCCCCTGGAGTCCCACCGCAGAGCAGCACAGCTCAACACCGAAAAAAACTAATAATCAGCAGCAAAACTGCCTCTCATAAAGCAAAAAAACGGGTCTAGCAGATGGATTTCCACTACCTGTCTGACTGAGATTGAGATTCAAATGAGACATTCCCAATCTATTTGTACTTGTATCCCCAACAGTGCACTGACCGTCAAAAAAGAATGCATAACAATGCCATATCAGCCATTCAAATTGACGTCGTCGGAAGGCCTTGATTCATTCTGAGCATTATAGTTCAATGGCACAGACCACATCAAATTTAACACACCACATTATGCATTGGTTTACATGCATGTAAACAATGCCTTTCGGAACCTATATCTCTGAATTTCAAAATATCAGCTGGCTGCTTTGTAAATTAATATCAATGGGTCCTTGACGTATAGGTATTTAATTGCCACGGCGACGGTGGCAGGCGTTTGGAGGAAAAACGTTGTTCCGGTTTTTCCTGAAGACGTAATTCCATGTTTAGCACAATCTGCATAATGTCATAGTACGCCTGGATTTCATTTTCAGCTACAATGCAATACATTTTACGGAGATGATGCTTACATTAGCCAAGGCATAATGCCTGCCTTGTTGAGACAAATCTTAAGATTATGAAGGGACGTGTGTTACTACATACACTCATGAATAACATGAATATGCCTCACCTCAAAACAAGTGGATGCAAAAGAACGGCATTGTTGAAAAATGAGAACATCATCATTAGTGTAGATATGTGTCATGTTAGCAAGTGTGTTATTTTGTGTGCTGTTATCTTGCAACTGAATAAATAAACGTTATATCAAAACAAATGTGTAGGGTAATGATATTTTATTCAGTCTCTTACACGTCACTCAGCTATGGCAATAACACTATGATAGTTGAAAAGGAGAAAATATCATAATCAGGGATCAATCCCTTTAGATCTCAGCTACAGTATAATAACCCTAAAGGCAATGTATTGTCATATAATAGATGGTCCAGTATTCCCTGAATCATTGTACAAGGTCCTCCTATGGATACAGCCGAATAACTCTTCTGGAACCCTGTTCTCGAAGGGGCTTTTCTCATTGACAAACGTAGTTTCAATTTCCGTACACTGTATATACAAAAGTATGTGGACACACCCTTCAAATTAGTGGATTTGGCTATTTCAGCCACATCCGTTGCTGACATGTGTATAAAATCGAGCACACAGCCATTCAACCTCCATAGCCAAACATTGGCAGTAGAATGGCATTATTGAAGAGCTCAGTGACTTTCAACGTGGCACCGACATAGGATGCCACCTTTCCACCAAGTCAGTTTGTCTAATTTTTGCCCTGCTTGAGCTGCTCTGGTCAACTGTAAGTGCTGTTATTGTGAGGTGGAAATGTCTAGGAGCAACAATGGGTCATCCACGAAGTGGGAGGCCACACAAGCTCACAGAATGGGACCGCCGAGTGCTGAAGCGCATAGCATGTAAAAATCTTCTGTCCTCGGTTGCAACTTTTTTTTAATAGATTTTTTATTTTAGCAGGGAAGTTGACTGAGCACAAATTCTAATTTACAGCAACAACCTGGGGAATAGTTACAGGGGAGAGGAGATGAATGAGCCAATTGTACGCTGGGGATGATTTGGTGGCCATGATGGTATGAGAGTCAGATTGGGTGTTTAGCCAGGACTTTGGATGGGGTGTTAAACAGGTGTCCTGACTCTCTATGGTACTAAAGTACTTATTGTAAGAGTAGGGTGCTACTCTTACAATAAGTACTTTAGTACCACAGAGAGTCAGGACACCCGTTTAACACCCCATCCAAAGACGACACCCTACACAGGGAAATGTCCCCAATCACTGCCCTGGGGAATTTGATATTTTTTTAACCAGAGGAAAGGGTGCCTCCTACTGGCCCTCCAACACAACTTCCAGCAGCAACTGGTCTCCCATCCAGGGACTGACCAGGACCAACCCTGATTAGCTTCAGAAGCAAGCCAGAAGTGGGATGCAGGGTGGTATGCTGCTGGAAGTGAAACAACCACTACCAAGTTCCAAACTGCCTCTGGAAGCAACATCGGCACAAGAACTGTTAGTCAGAAGCATCAAGACATGGGTTTCCATAGCCGAGCAGCTACACACAAGCTTAAGATCACGATGCGCAATGTCAAGTGTCGGCTGGAGTTGTGTAAAGCTCACCACCATTGGACTCTGGAGCAGTGAAAACAAGTTCCCTGGAATGATTAATCCCTCTTCACCATCTGGCAGTCTGACAAACTAATCTGGGTTTGCGGATGCCTGGAGAACGTTACCTACCCCAACGCATAGTGTCAACTGTAAAGTTTGTTGGAGGAGGAATAATGGTCTGGGGCTGTTTTTCATGGTTCAGGAGAGCATACAATGACATTCTAGATGAACACCTTTGGGATGAATTGGAACGCAGGCTGCGAGCCAGGCGTAATCGCCCAACATCAGTGCCCCACCTCACTAATGCTCTTGTGGCTGAATGGAAGCAAGTCCCTCCAGCAATGTTCCAACATCTAGCGGGAAGCCTTCCCAGAAGAGTGGAGGCTGTTATAGAAGCAAAGGGGACCAACTCCATTTTAATGCCCATGATTTGGGAATGAGATGTTCAACGAGCAGGTGTCCACATGCTTTTGGCCATGTAGTGTAATATGTACATTAAGTTTTACGAATATAAAAGTACAGTAGGCCTGCCTAACAACGTTACAACAAGTCAGGCTTCATTTGTATCAATATACAAATGATTTGGCCTCCATGTGGTAAAAGCTAATTGCGCCTGAAAACATGGGTGTAATATAAGTGAATTAGCTGGGGAGAAGTGACAAGCAACGAGCTGTCTTATAAGGAAGCCCATATCTGCCACCCCCCCAAAAATGCATACATTGAAATGCCTCATGATATGTCAACTCATGCTAAATGAGCCTGTGCTTCAGTCTGATCAACTTCGGCCTTTAGCAACCATAGCTGCAGGTAGCCTACATCCCTTCTGATAACATGTGCTTTACATTCAAACCCCAGATGGCTACCTAGGCCTTTTAAATCCAAAATGATTCCCTGGAATGAATCAATCAACACAATAGTGACGACATTCTGTATGAATAACTTTAACTACAGATGCAACCCCGCATATAGCAAGCTCAGCCCTGTTATTCGTTATATTGTCCAATCACAGTTGTTGTCTTGGTCTTTGTAAAGAACAATCCCTGTTAGTTTTAAAATAGAATTAATAGGAACAAGTACAAGGTTGCTGCAGTTTGACAGGGTTGTAATGTTTTCATCCTCCCTAGGGCAAGGAGTCTATCCATTTTTAAAAAACCATATGACCTCATTAGAAAAATGATCTGGTCCCATTAGTGCACATATAAAAGTGTTTTTTCCCAGCTGAGCTGGTTAGGTTAGCCTACCAGATCAGGAACAGCTCTGGGACCTGTGGTGCCATGTTAAAACATAAAACATATATATATTCTTTCTGTATGATCTACTATCGACATTGTACTTTTCTTTTGGTGGTGGGGATGGGCTTTCATCGGTTTAAGTGGTACAGAGCAGCTGGCAACTTCAGAATGTAACAGACTGCTACTACAATTTCAGGTAAAAACGCAATAAAACAAGTCTCACATTTTAAGAAAATGTCTATACATTTCAGCTATTTCAAAATCATTGCTCTGCTATTACTATTTATACTGCTGGAGTTCGGGGCTGAACGAGACAATTCTGTTCACACTGCCCTGCTCGGAGGGGGACAACTGTCGGGCGAATGTCGTACGCCACCTACGGAGGTAGCGCTAGAGATGTACTAAGTTTACAAGTTCACATTATTTAAAAAAGTATAGCCGACGGCATTCTCACTAAACCTCAAGAGAATCTGACGTAGTCTGAAAAGGGTCTAAGAGGTCAGATAGAGAGGAGAGGGCCGGGGGCGAAGAATCACTATTCCTTAGAGGTGCATTTACATTAATACTACCCATATGAGAGAGAGAGAGAGAGAGAGAGAGAGAGAGAGAGAGAGAGAGAGAGAATGTTTGCGTGCGTGTGTGTCATTCCATCCTTCAAGCCCCAGTGGGTTTCTATCGCTCTTTTTTTCCATTCTATCATTCACAAATGGGAGCTGCAGATTAGAGGGATGGATGGAAGGATGAGAGGAGGGAAGAAGGGGAGTAAATACTCATATCTGGTTTAATCCTATCTCTCACAGACCATACACTCCTCCTAAGACGTTATAAGCTAGTCACAGCTCTGGTCATGGCCATATGGGGACGCCATTGAAAATGAAGGTCATAAAATATGGCATGAATGTTAAAGTTTGCTGTGGTTGACTTTGGGTTTCACTGGAAATGACATGAGAAAATCATGGGTAGATTCCATGCAATATAAAACGATGGTCTTTCAAAGAATACAGGAAATGGTTAGCCTCGTCCCAGATCTGTTCCAAGCTGACTCTCTGTCTCTCTCGCTCTCCCCCTCTCTCTTCCTCTCTCCTCTATCTCTCTCTCTCTGCAACGTTTAACAAAGCCCCTCAAATGAACATGTAATAAATAAGTAAATGTAAAACCAGGAGGAGCATTGAGAGCGGCTGCTGATGCGAGGGGAGGAAAGAAGAGGGAGGATGACACACAAACACACGCACACATACACAAACACACACACACACACCAAAGGAGAGAGAGGAGGATGAGTTTCACAGCCCAGTGCCCTCGCTGCAGTAATAACATGCCTATCATCATTTCCTCACTGTAAGTGCTCTCGGAGTCACAGCAGCGCTCACGGAGGGAGCACGGACACACACACACACACGCACACACACACAGAGCAAGGTGCACGCGTCTGCTACTAGCAGAGCCGTATGACCTCCCTCCCCCTGCTGCCTCACACCATATGAGGCTCTCCCTCCTTCCCTCCCCCTGACTCCAGGGTTCCCGGATCCTGCTCCAGGGGACCCTAGAGAGCGACAGAGGGGCGCATTAATATGAGGTGCAAATATGTTGCTGTGCCTGCGTGTGATATGTGCTCCAGCATCCTAGGTTGAGACCCAAATGGCATCAGATTCCCTATTAAGTGCACTACTTTTGACCGGCGCTCTGGACAACAGTAGTGCACTGTATAAGAAATAAGGTGCCATTTGGAAGTCAGCCCTAAGTCTAATCAGAGAGCACCAGCTGCAGCACAGATACACATTTAGCCAAGCCTCTGTTGAAGTCATTAACTCTTAGCTTTGCTGCTAGGTACTCCAAGTCCGTTGGGGGTTGGGGGGTGAGTGAGCATGTAAGGGTGTGTGTGAGGTGTGGGGGTGGGGCAGGTGTGTGTGTGTTTGTGTGTGTGTGTCTGCGTGTGTGTGTGCGTTTCAGCAAGATGTAAGATAATGCATTTATTTTACATATCAAAGGTGTCCATGAGTTCACTGCCATTTTATGTAGGAGTCCATGGGGTTGTGTTTGCGTGTGTGGGGCTGTATGGATTCATGTTGGTATGTGGGAGTGCTTGGATGAGTTGGTCTGTGTTAGCGTGTAGGAGAGTACAGTTATTTTATCTATCTATTGTAGGTGTCCCTTCCCCTCGCAGCCAGAGCTCCATCCAGTCCCTGTGTTAAGACGCTGTATTGTCAGATAACATAGTGTGTGTGTGTGTAATAACACACTGTGACTTCAGATGGTGTGGTGCGTATTTGTAAGTGTGCTGTTATTCTTTCAAACTGTACTGTTCTTCCCTGTCGTTAGTTTAATGTTCCATGCCTTAGTCCCGGAATCACCTGGTGAGTATGTGTATGTGACCACTGCTGTGTGTCCTGAGGACTGCTTGATGTGTTACTGCATGTTAAAGTGTACAGTATGTGGGCAGTGGCAAGCTGAATTCAAGTTTATTGCCTATGTACTGAATGTGTGTGTGGATGTTTGCAGTTGTAGTAGTGGTGTGTCTTTGTGTGCATGTCCATCTGACGTGTGTGTGTGTGTGTGTGTGCGCGCACAAGCAGCATGTGTGCCTGTGCTCACTCTCTGCCTGCATCTATCAGTATTCTGAGGGAGTGGGTGGGTGGGTGGTTGGTGGAGGAGGGCGGGTCAGGGAGGCAGAAGGCAGTAGAATTACAGGGCAGGTCAGAGCTGTATAAAACAACCCCCATTACTGTGTTGTCTCTGACTAGGCTCTCTGTACTTACAGCTCACAACACGTGGACCAGATCAGGGGAGGGAGGCGGGAAGCAACATCTTGTTAGTACCAGAACAGCAGGGATTTGACGCCTGTCGGGACTACTAGTGTGAAGCCACATCGACGTGTCTGTATTCATTTGCCGTCATCATTAAACAACGGATTACTAATATCAGGCCATGGTGATGTTACTT
>NC_088411.1:29682808-29747808 GCF_034236695.1 Oncorhynchus nerka
CACACACACACAGCCCTTTAATACCATGTATGTGTTGTAGGACACACACACACAGCCCTTTAATACCATGTCTGTGTTGTAGGACACACACACACACACACAGCCCTTTTATACCATGGCAGTGTTGTAGGACACACACACACAGCCCTTTAATACCATGTCAGTGTGGGAGCATCACATCCAGGGCTTTCAGTAGCCATCTCTCCCCTCTGTCTGTGACAAGATCGGACACACACTTTACTCTGCTGACAGTGAGTCTGATGACTTCCCAAATAAATAATCATATCACAAAGAACATATTGCTAATATCTCACATTTAGCTCATTCTGGAGATTATCGGCACTGTAGTTAAAGGTTCACTCCTTCATTTGTGCATTAAAAGACCGTGCCACCAAATAGAAAACACAGACAAAGAGATGGCACATTTTTCTTAATCTTCTGTATTTGGACTAAAGCAGTTAGAGGCCATCTACATTTTTTAAATGCCAGGGTTTACAGTAAAGTGTTACCTGGGCAGCATCCCAAATAGTTCCCAATTCCCTATATAGTGCACTACTTTTGACCAGAGCCCTACAGGTGCAATTTGGGACACAGCCCCACACCCTTCTATCTTAATTCATTCGGCCAACAGCTCCGTCGGCAGAGGGTAGTTAAGAAGCTTGTTGACATGGAGCTAAGGCGAGCTGAGAGCCAGAACAGCATGTAAGATTATTGGAGAAAGTCCTTGGGGGACTGGTGGAGGATTACAGCAAGGAGATACACTGAGGAGGCTAATGCACACCTACACACTACGTCTTCAGCAGTTACACATGGACACACACACACACACACAACTACACAAAAACAGACAAACACACACGCATGCACGAGTGTGTATACACACGCATACACACACATGCGCTCACGCATACACACAGAGACAGACAGACACACAGACACACACACAAGGGGAAATTTACACCTACACAGTAGAGCCTGGGCGTGAAATCGGCTGACATGTAACTCCCTGGGCAAGTGCAATTATGCTCTGGCTCAGGATTTGGCGTGTGTTCACGTGTGTAAGTGCACGTGTGTAAGTGAGTGCTGCTGCGGGTGTGTGTCGCCTGTGAGGCTGAGGTCTATTATGGATTTCTTTGTAGTCACTGGATACAGGCTCATCCGGGAAATATTTGCCGTTTGATTTGTTGACTGTCTCCTCACTATCTTTCCATCTGTCTCTGTCGTTTTCTCTGTCACACTCCCCCAATCTCTCTCCCCCACTCTCTGTCTCTCTCTCCCTCTCCTACTCTCTGTCTCTCTCTCTCCCCCACTCTCTGTCTCTCTCTCTCCTACTCTCTGTCTCTCTCTCTCCCCTACTCTCTGTCTCTGTCTCTCTCTCTCCCCACTCTTTCTCTCTCCCCCACTCTCTGTCTCTCCCTCCCGACTCTCTGTCTCTCTCTCCCCATTCTCTGTCTCTCCTCACTCTCTGTCTCTCCCCCACTCTCTCTCTCCCCCACTATCTGTCTCTCTCCACCCCACTCTCTATCTCTCTCTCCTCACTCTCTGTCTCTCCCCACTCTCTGTCTCTCCCCACTCTCTGTCTCTCTCTCCCCCACTCTCTGTTTCTCTCTCAAAATAATGGGGTGCAAAGGAGCAAAATAAATAAATAAATGAAATACAGTTGGGAAAGAGGTAGTTGTTTGGGCTAAATTATAGGTGGGCTATGTACAGGTGCAGTAATCTGTAAGATGCTCTGACAGTTGGTGCTTAAAGCTAGTGAGGGAGATAAGTGTTTCCAATTTAAGATATTTTTGTAGTTCGTTCCAGTCATTGGCAGCAGAGAACTGGAAGGAGAGGCGGCCAAAGAAAGAATTGGTTTTGGGGGTGACTAGAGAGATATACCTGCTGGAGCGTGTGCTACAGGTGGGAGATGCTATGGTGACCAGCGAGCTGAGATAAGGGGGGACTTTACCTAGCAGGGTCTTGTAGATGACATGGAGCCAGTGGGTTTGGCGACGAGTATGAAGCGAGGGCCAGCCAACGAGAGCGTACAGGTCGCAATGGTGGGTAGTATATGGGGCTTTGGTGACAAAACGGATAGCACTGTGATAGACTGCATCCAATTTGTTGAGTAGGGTATTGGAGGCTATTTTGTAAGTCGAGGATTGGTAGGATGGTCAATTTTACAAGGGTATGTTTGGCAGCATGAGTGAAGGATGCTTTGTTGCGAAATAGGAAGCCAATTCTAGATTTAACTTTGGATTGGAGATGTTTGATATGGGTCTGGAAGGAGAGTTTACAGTCTAACCAGACACCTAAGTATTTGTAGTTGTCCACGTATTCTAAGTCAGAGCCGTCCAGAGTAGTGATGTTGGACAGGCGGGTAGGTGCAGGTAGCGATCGGTTGAAGAGCATGCATTTAGTTTTACTTGTATTTAAGAGCAATTGGAGGCCACGGAAGGAGAGTTGTATGGCATTGAAGCTTGCCTGGAGGGTTGTTAACACAGTGTCCAAAGAAGGGCCGGAAGTATACAGAATGGTGTCGTCTGCGTAGAGGTGGATCAGAGACTCACCAGCAGCAAGAGCGACCTCATTGATGTATACAGAGAAGAGAGTCGGTCCAAGAATTGAACCCTGTGGCACCCCCATAGAGACTGCCAGAGGTCCGGACAGCAGACCCTCCGATTTGACACACTGAACTCTATCAGAGAAGTAGTTGGTGAACCAGGCGAGGCAATCATTTGAGAAACCAAGGCTGTCGAGTCTGCCGATGAGGATGTGGTGGTTGACAGAGTCGAAAGTCTTGGCCAGATCAATGAATACGGCTGCACAGTAATGTTTCTTATCGATGGCGGTTAAGATATCGTTTAGGACCTTGAGCGTGGCTGAGGTGCACCCATGACCAGCTCTGAAACCAGATTGAATAGCAGAGAAGGTATGGTGAGATTCGAAATCGTCGGTAATCTGTTTGTTGACTTGGCTTTCGAAGACCTTAGAAAGGCATGGTAGGATAGATATAGGTCTGTAGCAGTTTGGGTCAAGAGTGTCCCCCCCTTTGAAGAGGGGGATGACCGCAGCTGCTTTCCAATCTTTGGGAATCTCAGATGACACGAAAGAGAGGTTGAACAGGCTAGTAATAGGGGTGGCAACAATTTCGGCAGATAATTTTAGAAAGAAAGGGTCCAGATTGTCTAGCCCGGCTGATTTGTAGGGGTCCAGATTTTTCAGCTCTTTCAGAACTTCAGCTGAATGGATTTGGGAGAAGGAGAAATGGGGAAGGCTTGGGCGAGTTGCTGTTGGGGGTGCAGTGCTGTTGACCGGGGTAGGAGTTGCCAGGAGAGAGCATGAGCTCTCTCTCTCTCCACACTCTCTGTCTCTCCCCCCCACTCTCTGTCTCTCTCTTTCCACACTCAATTCAATTCAATTCAAGGGGCTTTATTGGCATGGGAAACATGTGTTAACATTGCCAAAGCAAGTGAGGTAGATAATATACAAAAGTGAAATAAACAATACAAATTAACAGTAAACATTACACATACAGAAGTAAAAAATAAATAAAAAACATTTCAAATGTCATATTATGTATATATACAGTGTTGTAACAATATACAAATGGTTATAGTACCAAGGAAAATTAATAGGCATAAATATGGGTTGTATTTACAACGGTGTTTGTTCTTCACTGGTTGCCCTTTTCTTGTGGCAACAGGTCACACATCTTGCTGCTGTGATGGCACACTGTGGTATTTCACCCAGTAGATATGGGAGTTTATCAAAATTGGGTTTGTTTTCAAATTCTTTGTGGATCTGTGTAATCTGAGGGAAATATGTCTCTCTAATATGGTCATACATTGGGCAGGAGGTCAGGAAGTGCAGCTCAGTTTCCACATCATTGTGTGGACAATGTGCACATAGCCTGTCTTCTCTTGAGAGCCATGTCTGCCTACGGCAGCCTTTCTCAAAAGCAAGGCTATGCTCACTGAGTCTGTACATAGTCAAAGCTTTCCTTAAGTTCGGGTCAGTCACAGTGGTCAGGTATTCTGCCACTGTGTGCTCTCTGTTTAGGGCCAAATAGCATTTTAATATGCTCTGTTTTTTTGTTAATTCTATCCAATGTGTCAAGTAATTATATATTTTTTCTCTGTCTCTCTCTCCCCCACTCTCTCTCTCCCTCTCTCTCTATCTCTCTCTCCCCGACTCTCTGTCTCTTTCTCCTCACTCTCTGTCTCTGTCTCTCTCTCTCCTCCACTCTCTCTCTCTCTCTCCTCCACTCTCTGTCTCTCTCTCTCTCCTCCACTCTCTGTCTCTCTCTCTCCCCCACTATCTGTCTCTCTTTCTCTCTCCCTCACTCTGTCTCTCTGAATTTATCTCTGTATAATCAACATGGAGGGAAAGGAACAATCACAGAATGGTAGAGGTGTGAAATGATAAAAAGAGAAGTGTCATTAGAAAGAGAGTCAGAAATAATAATGTTGCATCACTGAATCTACCAGAGCCTAGCTAATGATAAATTCATATGGTCTTATAGCGTTAGTTCATTCTCTCTCTCATCTATCATCACTGTTACTAGATATTATTAACATAGTCAAGTCAAATGTCTCCCTCTCATGATGGATGTGACACCAACTGCACAACCATAAAAACACACGCACGCACGCACGCACGCACGCACGCACGCACGCACGCACACACACACACACACACACACACACACACACACACACACACACACACACACACACACACACACACACACACACACACACACAAACACACACAGCCAGACCCAGAGCGACCCTAAACATCCCCCTTGTGTTTGAGACTAATGGGGCTACATTTCATTGCCTCGGTCTATTTCTGCTGCTTACTTAATGAAGCATGAGGCTCTGGACAAGCCAAGATATTTACATCTTAAATATGCTTCATCATTTAGAGGGGATGGGCAGAACATGCGAAGGGGAGAGAGAGATTTTATGTGTCTTTGTGTCTGTGGGCCTTTTCCCTGGTTCTCCTCTGCCGCTCCCCTAGGGTCAATCATTTAGACTTGTCTTTCCTCTGACCTCTAGCTACAAACATCACACAAACACAAAACCATCATACAAACACACATACATCACACACACACACACATACATCACACACATCACACAAACATCACACAACACACATACATCACACACACACACAAACATCACACAAACACACATACATCACACACACCCTGGTAATGAGCCTCATATTACCTCCACTGTCTGGAAGCTGAGGAGAAATCCAATCGTAATCACATATCTGTTCATGGAAATTTGAAAAGAAGAGAGGGCCTCTGTCCCAAATGGCACTTTCTTCCCTTTATAGTGCACTACTTCCGGGCTCTACCATAGGGCTCTGGTCAAAAGTAGTGCACTATATAGGGAATACAGTAGGGTGCTATATGAGATGGACCGATGGTGTTATGGATCTGTGTTCCGTCAGCACCTAGAAGTGCTTTCATTACAACCCTCTACAGGCAGTGTGTGTGTGTGTCTGTGTGTGTGTGTCTGTGTGTGTGTGCGTGTGTGTTTGCGTGCGTGCGTGTGTGTGTGCATGTGTGTGTGTGTGTGTGTACGTGCGTGCGTGTGTGTGTGCGTGCGTGTGTGTTTGCGTGTGTGTGTGTGTGTGTGTGTGTGTTATCACGGAGACAAACGGGATTAGAATAAATCAAACATGATGTAGGGAATCCTTAGCCATCCATTTGATATAGATTCATAAATCATTCATAAAATCATTCATAAGTGGTAGGTGTTTACTCTTCATTGGTTGACCCACAAACATCACTCTGAACTTAATTTTGATTCAACGTTGTGGGTGGGATTTTTGTGATTAGGCCTATATTTTGATTCAGATGATTCATCCCTGTTGAGATTGCAGAGGCCTGAACCTCTCATTTTCATGCAATTGTAGGTCTCAGGACTTCCAACCTTAGAGAGTAGGTCTTTAAGTATTATTAAATACTGTCTACTGAACAAAAATATGAAAGCAACGTGCAACAAAACAAATCTAGATTTTGCTGAGTTACAGTTCAAATTCATTAGGCCCTAATCTATGGATTTCACATGACTGGGCAGGGGCGCAGCCATGGGTGGGCCTGGGAGGGCATAGACCCCACCCACTGGGGAGCCAGGCCCAGCCAATCAGAATTGGTTTTCCCACACAAAAGTGCTTTATTACAGACAGAATAACACATTTGTGCACAAAATGTTTGAGAAATTAGCTTTTTGTGCTTATGGAACAATTCTGGGAACTCTTTTACTAAGAGTGTAATGGAGCAAAGGTTTTTAACACACTCAATGTTTCAGTCCTAATAATCATAGTATATAAAAGCAACATGTAAAGTGCTGGTCCCATGTTTCATGAGCTGAAAAAAAAGATGCTATCTAGAACCTAAAAGGGTTCTTCAGCTGTCCTCATAGCAGTACCCTTTGAAGAACCCTATTTGGTTCCAGGTAGAAGCCTTATTTATACCCCTTTCCACAGAGGGTTCTACATGGAATAGGGTAGGGTTATCCTATGAGGACAGCTGAATAACCTTTTTGGAACCCTTTTTAGGAGCTAAAAGTAACAAGTCAAGTTCAGAGGGTTGCTCTAAATAATTCATACCCTTATAACTTCAATCAATCGGTGGAACCAAAGAAAGTTTAATAATATTATATTATATACTATTTTGCCATTATTTTGATCTCTAGTCACTGCTGGAAGGACTCCAATTAAAACTAGCCAAATAACCTCTATCGGATGACCATTTCAGCTTGAAGGGATCATTTAGACGGTTGATGAGCACTGTGTTACTCAATCAACTCTTACTGGTGTTTAGCAGAGAGGCTATCGGAGATCAATGCTCCTGCAAATTCACAACTGTGAAGATGAAATTGTGAGTCAAACAAGTCAATTTAATGTATCTTGTTTTTGTCTTCTCTCTTTCATGTTCTTTTTGACGTTTTTTTCAGACCCCTTCCCTTTTCCCACATTTTGTTACGTTACAGCCTTACTTCAAAATGTATTAAATAATAGTTTTTCCTCATCAATCACCATACAATACCCAACCATTTCAAAGCAAAATCAGGTTTTTATACATTTTTGCAATTGTATATAAAATAAAAAAAACAGCAGTACCTTATTTACATAAGTATTCAGACCCTTTGCTATGAGACTCGAAATTGAGCTCAGGTGCATCCTGTTTCCATTGATCATCTTTGAGATGCTTCTAACACTTGATTGGAGTCCACATGTGATCAATTGAATTGATTGGAATGATTTGGAAATAAACACACCTGTCTATATAAGGTCCCACAGTTGACAATGCATGTCAGAGCAAAAACCAAGCCATGAGGTCGAAGGAATTGTCCGTAGAGCTCCAATACAGGATTGTGTCGAGGCACAGATTTTGTGAATGGTACCAAACAATGTATGATGCAATGAAGATCCCCAATAACACAGTGGCATCCATCATTCTTAAATGGAAGAGCTGGCCGCCTGGCCAAACTGAGCAATCAAAGGAGAAGGGCCTTGGTCAGGGAGGTGACCAAGAGCCCGATGGTCACTCTGGCAGAGCTCCAGAGTTCCTCTGTGGAGTTGGTAGAATCTTTCAGAAGGACAACCATCTCTGCAGCACTCCATCAATCAGGCCTTTATGGTAGAGTGGCCAGACGGAAGCCACTCCTCAGTAAAAGATACACGACAGCCCACTTGGAGTTTGCCAAAAGGAAACTAAAGGACTCTCAGACCATGAGGTAAAATATTATCTGGTCTGATGCAACCAAGATTGAACTCTTTGGCCTGATTGCCAAGTGTCACGTCTGGAGGAAACCTGGCACCATCCCTACGGTGAAGCATTGGTGGTGGTAGCATCATGCTGTGGGAATGTTTTTCAGTGGCAGGGGCAGGGAGACTAGTCAAGATTGAGGGAAATATTAAAGAAGCAAAGTACAGAGAGATCCTTGATGAAAACCTGGTCCAGAGTGCTCAGGACCTTAAGACTGGGGTAACGGTTCACCTTTCAACAGGACAACGCCCCTATGCACACAGCCAAGACAACACAGGAGTCTCTGAATGTCCTTAAGTGGCCTAGCCAGAGCCCGGACTTGAACCCGATCGAACATCCCTCGAGAGAATAGCTGTGCAGCGACACTCCCCTTCCAACCTGACAGAGCTTGAGAGGATCTGCAGAGAAGAATGGGAGAAACTCCCCATATACAAGTGTGCAAAGCTTGTAGCATCATACCCAAGAAGACTCAAGGCTGTAACTGCTGCCAAAGGTGCCTCAACAACGTACTGATTAAAGTGTCTGAATACTTATGTAAATGTTACGTTTGCGTTTGTATATATTTTTTTAATTGGCCAAAAAAATCTAAAAAACAGTTTTTGCTTTGTCATTATGGGGTACTGTGTGTAAATTGATGAGGGCAATTTAAAAAAAAAAACATTTTGGAATAAGTTTGTCACATAACAAAATGTGGAAAAAGTCAAGGGGTCTGAATACTTTCCAAAGACACTGTATTTATTTTGTTTATTTATTTTGTTTTTCTGTGAGCATATGGAAACCAGATGTTACTAGAAAAAACACTTTCATGTTTATTACATTTCTAAAATTACGTTTTTTAAATGTTGGTGTGCTTTTTAAAATGCCTTATTCTGACACAACAAAATGGGGACAGGGAAATGAATTCAATAGCTACAGTAACCGGGCAACAACAGTGCAAATAGCTAATGATCAGTCTTTACTGATGCATGTTGTTTCTGAAGTAATCATCCAGTTGTCAACCCAGGGTGACGTTGGGGGGGCAACTTTCACGCATCTTCAAGCTATAATTACATGAAGCACCTCATGATCGAAGAAGAACAAAGATGGATTGCAAACATCATAAAAACCTTGATACGATGGTTTGATCTTATGATAACCGTCCTCTACAGAATTCTCTTTCAGGAAAAGAAAGATTATCAATTATTAATTAAAATAGCACCGACCCAACGTGAACCAGCTATAATGAAGAGGTAGAAAAAATAGCATTTTGATGATTTATATCTTACCCTGCATCACAAATGGCACCCTATTTCCTATATAGTGCACTAATTTTGACCAGTGCCTATGAGGCTCTTGTAAAAGTAGTGTACTATGTAGGGAATGGAGTGCCATGGAGTGCCAAAGTGTACTCATGGTTGTTTAATTTATTATTTAGCTTTTTCCCACCTCGTATTGTACATTCACTCATGAATTATCCAGGGTAGAGAGGCAGGCCAGGGTAGAGAGACGTGCTAGGTAGAGAGGCAGGTCAGGATAGCGAGGCATGCCAGGATACAGAGGCAGGCCAGGACAGAGAGACAGGCCAGGGTAGAGAGGCAGGCCAGCGTAGAGAGGCAGGCCAAGGTAGAGAGACAGGCCAGGATAGAGAGGCAGAACAGGATAGCGCAAGATGGACAAGCAGGCAATGGAAGTGAAGGGTAGAGAGGCAGGCCAGAGTAGAGAGGCAGCCCAGGGTAGAGATGCAGGCCTGGGTAGAGAGGCAGGCATGGGTAGAGAGGCAGGCCGGGGTAGAGATGCATTTGGGTGAGTTTTTTTTCTCGCCTGAGTAGCCTCGTTTCACTGCCAAAAATAAAATTAAACCATCTAGTGTTCAGCAAAATAACAACACAATGTCAAATACAGGTAGTCTAGTCAAATAATTAACATTAACCGTTACTGTTAAGACACTGATGCCCTTTGCCACCACGTACTTATGTGAGAGTGGATTCTCAGCCCTCATTAGCATGCAACTACAGTCACAGACTGTGTGTGGAAAATTAGTCTCTCTCAAATACAACCCAACATTGCAGAGTAATGTATGTGAGTTATTCACAATTTTCGATTAACAAATAAGGTTTTATATGTAAAATGGTTAAATAGAGAACAAAATAATTTGATTTACAAAACACTTTGAAAATGCAAAATATGTTTTATTGTGAAAGAAACAAATAATAAGACAAAAAAACAGAAAACTTGAGCTTGCATAACTATTCACCCCCCAAAGTCAATACTTTGTAGAGCCAACTTTTGCAGCAATTACAGCTGTAAGTCTCTTGGGGTATGGCTCTATAAGCTTAGCACATCTAGCCACTGGGATTTTTGCCCATTCTTCAAGGCAAAACTGCTCCAGAACCTTCAAGTTGGACGGGTTCCGCTGGTGTACAGCAATCTTCAAGTCATACCACAGATTCTCAATTGTATTGAGATCTGGGCTTTGACTAGGCCATTCCAAGACATTTAAATGTTTCCCCTTAAACCACTCGGGTGTTGCTTTAGTAGTATGCTTATGGTCATTGTCCTGCTGGAAGGTGAACCTCCGTCCCAGTCTCAAATCCCTGAATGACTGAAACAGGTTTCCCTCAAGAATATCCCTGTATTTAACGCCCTCCATCATTCCTTCAATTCTGACCAATTTCTAAGTCCCTGCCAATGAAAAACATCCCCACATCATGATGCTGCCACTGCCCTGCTTCACTGTAGGGATGAAGCTCTCGGGGTGATGAGAGGTGTTGGGTTTGTGCCAGACATAGCATTTTCCTTGATGGCCAAAAAGCTCAATTTTAGTCTCATCTGATCAGAGTACCTTCTTCCATATTGTTGGGGAGTCTCCCACATGCCTTTTTACGAACAACAAACATGTTCGCTTATTTTTTCATTAAGCAATGTCTTTTTTCTGGCCACTCTTTCGTAAAGCCCAGCTCTGTGGAGTGTACAGCTTAAAGTGGTCCTATGGACAAATACTCCAATCTCCGCAGTGGAGCTTTTGCAGCTCCTTCAGGGTTATCTTTGGTCTCTTTATGCCTCTCTGATTAATGCCCTCCTTGCCTGGTCCCTGAGTTTTGGTGGGCAGACCTCTCTTGGCAGGTTTGCTGTGGTTTCAATTTTTTAATAATGGTGCTCCGTGGGATGTTCAAAGTTTCAGATATTTTTTAATAACCCAACCCTGATCTGTACTTCTCCACAACTTTGTCCCTAACCTGTTTGGAGAGCTCCTTGGTGCCACTTTTTTATTTTTAGTTTACCTTTATTTATCCAGGCAAGTCAGTTAAGAACAAATTCTTATTTTCAATGACAGCCTAGTGGGTTAACTGCCTGTTCAGGGGCAGAACGACAGATTTGTACCTTGCCAGCTCGTGGGTTTGAACTTGCAACCTTCCGGTTACTAGTCCAACGCTCTAACCACTAGGCTACCCTGCCACCCTTGATTGATGGTGCCTCTTGCTTAGTGGTGTTGCAGACAGGGGCCTTTCAGAACAGGTGAATATATACCGAGATTATGTGACAGATCATGTGACACTTAGATTGCACACGGGTCGACTTTATTTAACTAATTATGTGACTCCTGAAGGTAACTGGTTGCACCAGATCTTATTTATGGGCTTCATAGCAAAGGGGGTGAATACATGTGCATGCACCACTTATCCTTTAAAATACAATTTGAAGTTTTTTTTTTCACTTCACCCATTTGTACTATTTTGTGTATGTCCATTATATGAAATCCAAATAAAAATCTATTTAAATTACAGGTTATAATGCAACAAGGGGGATGAATACTTTTGCAAGGCACTGTACAATGATGCCAAAAACCAACATTTGAGAGTACGCTGACCCTGGTTCTAGAGGGGGTACGCAGCTGGAGGTTGAATGTTTGAAGGGGTACAGGACTATAAAAAGTTTGGGAACCACTGCCCTAGACTTCCCTATGCTGTCCTATAACCTTTCAACCTCTCCTGCACAGAAGGCCATAACACAGAGCACTTATTTTGACACAGGTCAGGTCTGACGGTCTCATTGTTGGAGAGCACTTCAAGTCCTTCACATCTATTCCATAGTCAGTGAGTGCACTCATACAAAAGCAAAACATTTCCTTATTTCTCTCTTCTTTTCTTTCTCGCTCTGTCTCTTTCCCTCCCTATACACATTGCTAATTGGGTGTAATGAAATTAACTGTGGGCTAACTGGGGCATCTCTGCCTGGCCCACTGATTGGTCAACCCCCATATAAAGACAATGCAATTCCTAGGCACCAGATGTGAGTTTCATACTTAGCAATTGCCATATTAGAATAGACAGGGGAGGGAAATACATAGGAACATTGAACTCATACCTCTGGGCACATATATGAGAGAGAGAGAGAGAGAGAGAGAGAGAGAGAGAGAGAGAGAGAGAGAGAGAGACTTCAAAACAGGTGCTATACACTCTTGCGCCATATGTTATTTTTTGCCGTCTTTGCAAAAATGACAGGGGAAAATCTTCAAAGCAGGGGCAATGTCTTCACACCCAACCAACCTGACTCTTCCAGGCAGGTGGTGATGACTTCATGGCTCAGTTGAAGTCATGCCCTGTGGAGTGCATGCTTAGTGAACCACTGTGCAACACACCAATCTACCCTCAATGTGCCAGACATGGGTTCAAATTGTATTTGAAATCTTCCAAATACTCTAGCTATGCTTGATTTAGCTTACCTGGCTGTTGCAATGGAAGCAAGGGTATAGTCCCAGAAGGGCTCTCCCGGCAGGCTTAAGCAAATGCTCAAAGTATGTGACAGATTTAAAATACTATTTGAATGCATGGTCTTCAGCACTGTGGGTCCACCCTCCATTCCTCCACCTCTCTACCCCTGCTATGGCTCACTTCCCTGTGGCTGCAGGGTGATGCCTGCCTCTAGAACAGCATAGTGGGAGTCCCAGCCAGGAACTGATAGACAGGCCCCACTGTCTTAGTAGAGCTTCCCATCAAATGAGGCCCTTGTCCCCCTACCAGCTGCACATTGTTCCCCTGGCAAACTGCCTTGGCTCTGGTAGCTGTGTGTTTCACACAGACACGCACGCATTGCCAGCTGACTTTGTGAACTCCGCTCAGAACTGAATTCAGGTTCTGGTCAGCCATTTTGTTAGAACCCCTTTTTTTAAACTATGCCGCTTCACTTATTCTACGTCCAGTTGTTTGATTTATAATCCAACAAAACATATATATCAAAGCAAGGCTTAAATATCCAGCATCAATCAGCTTCTCTCTCTTTCATTTTTCATAATAAATTCTCAATTTTTTCATCCATTGTTAAAGAGATATGTGGACTGATTATGTGCCATCACAACATCAATGGATAATTTACAGTCAGTTCAGTTAGTCTGGGAAGGCAATCATTTAGTGACTATCAATCCAATCCAGCACAACTTCCTAATGTTCTCTTCTCTGTTCTATTGTTCTTTATTATGGAGCCAACAGATGTGGAGTGAGTGTTTTACTGGAATTTCAATTATGGAGTGTGTGTGTGTGTGTGTTAGGGCTGGGCGATAAGGAAAAATATCATATCACAATATGTTTCAAATTTTGGACATTATGATGGTATTTGATGATATTTTATGTTTTTTTAAATAATAAAAGTTCTAGATTTACTTTATGAGTAGTGCATGACCCTAGGGTGGAAACACATAACATTGGGGCTTTCTCCAATCAATAAAATGTTCCGCATTTCCTGCATTCATTGCAGGTCATTTCCACTCTACCATGTAGGGCTGCACAATATAGGTAGTAAATCTTGACCTTATCTAGGTCTCTAGGATTATTCTAATTCAGTAGTTAGAATATAATAGTCGGCACTTTGAATACAATGTTCTTTGACATGACAACGAATGGAAAAGCCAGGGAAGAATTGTGACAGGGTCAGAACTAAGAATCTAAGTGTTCGTGAGTCAGTGTTTCCTAGGGGACCCGATAATCTTTGGCTACATTAAATGTATTCTCTTACTTCATGAACCTAACAAATTCATGCTTTGCCGATTCCTCTCAGATTTCGAAGATACTATTGCACTTAGGTTGTATTAGCTAGCTATGTTTGCTTGCTCTGACTCTGTATATGTATTAGTTGCTTGATAGCCAGGTAACTAGTGATTAGCATTAGAGGCTAACACAATGTATTTTAGTCACCACATTCTAAGAACAAACAAACTTGCTGTTTGTAGACAAACTAAAAAGAACGCATGTAGATTTATATTAAGAAGCCAAGTGGAAAGCAACATCATTGTTATCAACATCTTGTTGCATCTGCTGCATTGACCATGTAGACACGAGTGAACTGTCTTGAATTCATATATTCATATATCCTTATGTACATATTCCTTATCCCCTTACACTGTGTATAAGACAGTAGTTTTGGAATTGTTAGTTAGATTACTTGTTGGTTATCACTGCATTGTCGGAACTAGAAGCACAAGCATTTCACTACACTCGCATTAACATCTGCTAACCATGTGTATGTGACAAATAAAATGTGATTGGATTTGATTTGATTTGATTTGATTTGAATAGGAGCATGGCTGGACTGACAGACTGTCTGGAATAGGAGCATGGCTGGACTGACAGACTGTCTGGAATTGGAGCATGGCTGGACTGACAGACTGTCTGGAATAGGAGCATGGCTGGACTGACAAACTGTCTGGAATTGGAGCATGGCTGGACTGACATACTGTCTAGAATAGGAGCATGGCTGGACTGACAGACTGTCTGGAATAGGAGCATGGCTGGACTGACAGACTGTCTGGAATTGGAGCATGGCTGGACTGACAGACTGTCTGGAATTGGAGCATGGCTGGACTGACAGACTCTCTGGAATAGGAGCATGGCTGGACTGACAGACTGTCTGGAATAGGAGCATGGCTGGACTGACAGACTGTCTGGAATAGGAGCATGGCTGGACTGACAGACTGTCTAGAATAGGAGCATGGCTGGACTGACAGACTGTCTGGAATAGGACTGTCTGGAATGGCTGGCTGGACTGACAGACTGTCTGGAATAGGAGCATGGCTGGACTGACAAACTGTCTGGAATTGGAGCATGGCTGGACTAACATACTGTCTAGAATAGGAGCATGGCTGGACTGACAGACTGTCTAGAATAGGAGCATGGCTGGACTGACATACTGTCTAGAATAGGAGCATGGCTGGACTGACAGACTGTCTGGAATAGGAGCATGGCTGGACTGACAGACTGTCTGGAATAGGAGCATGGCTGGACTGACAGACTGTCTGGAATAGGAGCATGGCTGGACTGACAGACTGTCTGGAATTGGAGCATGGCTGGACTGACAGACTGTCTGGAATAGGAGCATGGCTGGACTGACAGACTGTCTAGAATATGAGCATGGCTGGACTGACAGACTGTCTAGAATAGGAGCATGGCTGGACTGACAGACTGTCTGGAATAGGAGCATGGCTGGACTGACAGACTGTCTGGAATAGGAGCATGGCTGGACTGACAAACTGTCTGGAATTGGAGCATGGCTGGACTGACATACTGTCTAGAATAGGAGCATGGCTGGACTGACAGACTGTATGGATTTAGAGCATGGCTGGACTGACATACTGTCTGGAATAGGAGCATGGCTGGACTGACAGACTGTCTGGAATAGGAGCATGGCTGGACTGACAGACTGTCTGGAATAGGAGCATGGCTGGACTGACAGACTGTCTGGAATTGGAGCATGGCTGGACTGACAGACTGTCTAGAATAGGAGCATGGCTGGACTGACAGACTGTCTAGAATAGGAGCATGGCTGGACTGACAGACTGTCTAGAATAGGAGCATGGCTGGACTGACAGACTGTCTGGAATTGGAGCATGGCTGGACTGACAGACTGTCTGGAATAGGAGCATGGCTGGACTGACAGACTGCCTGGGCTAGGAGCATGGCTGGACTGACAGACTGTCTGGAATTGGAGCATGGTTGGACTGACAGACTGTCTGGAATAGGAGCATGGCTGGACTGACAGACTGCCTGGGCTAGGAGCATGGCTGGACTGACAGACTGTCTAGAATAGGAGCATTGCTGGACTGGAGGACTGAGTTTTGAAATCAGTGGAATTTAGCTAAGGAGATGGAGAAAACACCTGTCTGGATTACATCTTCAAACTAAGGACAAACATGCATGGCATCAGACAGAAGACTTGTCCAGCGATGATGTAAGATAGTCTAGCTAGCTACATTTTCATATATTACATGTTTCTAATTTTGACAGAAAGTGGTTTCATTTCAAGTGTACTGTTAGCTAGCTAACGTTAGCTGGCTGGGTCGCTAGCTAACGTTATGTGTATGATCTTATTTGTTGTAACTCAGACACATTTGATTAGCTACCTGCAGATTCATGCAGGTTAGTAATGTCATGAGTTGTGATTGTGGTCCATTGTTTAGCTAACTAGCTACATGTCTTAATAACAAAATACTCCAATATGCAAGTATCCATTTCAATAGAATCTCACTGCAACTGCTGATAGATGTAATAGCTTGCAAATCCGCTCTGGCTATCTACTCCGATTTCAGACCACGGGTAAGATAGTCTAGCTAGCTAAATTGTCATATATTATGCGTTTATAATTTTGACATAAAGTATTTTCATTTCAAGTTAAAGTGTAATGTTAGCTTGCTAACATTAGCTGGCTAACATTATATAAGATTCATTATAGATTCATTGTTTACCTAGCTTGCTATCTAGCTACATTTCTTAACAAAAGACTCGTCTTAGGGTGCCAGAGCACAGAATAACTGGTAAATTTTTGAACGCTCAACAGCCGTAAACATCGGCAAGAAAGCGTAATTACATTTTTGCCAGCAGCACAGTTACAGTCACCAACGCTCTGGATGACATGAAAACAGCCTAACCAGCTCTGGTAGGGTAAGTAAAATGGCCAGAGTGGGTTGTTCACTCATTATGTGTCTGGAAGTAGCTAACCAATGTTAGCCAGTTTGGGTGCTTGACTGTCGTTGTGAGGTCAGAGCTCTCGGATCAATCCTACTTATTAGCCTGAGCATCCAGTGTGCGCTCAGAAAGCGAAATGCTCTGAATATATGAACGAACAATCTGACAGCACAGTTACAGTCACCAATGCTCTGGATAACATGAAAACAGCCTAACCAGTTCTGCTAGGGTAAGTAAAATGGTCAGAGTGGGGTGTTCTCTCTCTCTTAGATGTCTGGTGGTGGCTGGCAAGTTAGTACAGAACGCTCGGATCAACCCTTAAAGAGATGGGTGGGGCTAAGGCTTAAGAGGGTGTGAACGATGCTGAATGGGTGTAGACAAAGCAGGGCTCTCCAATAGTAGTACCAAAACATTGAAAGATAGTTTTCTCAAAAGTGAATTTACAAGTTAATCAACTTTCAAAGCAGAATTACTTTCCCATTGTTTCCTCAAATGCAGTTTATGATATACCATTTTCTAGCTCTGGGTCTCTACTTTTATCCAATGTAATAATTCAAATGTTGCTACAAAAGACCGAATCCAGCTGGTGAGTGACATATATATATTCCTGGAGTTTGCAAAAAGGCATAAGGCAAAAGATGCTGTGGTGTAATTAGACTAACTATTAGACTAACTATTTGGCCTGAATGCAAAGCGCTGTCTGGAGAAAACCAGGCACAGCTTATCAACCATTTAACACCATTTCTACCGTAAAGCATGGTGGTGGCAACATCCTGGTATGGGGATGCTTTTCAGCAGACAGAGAGACTGGTAAAGGAAAAATGAATCTAGCCCAAACAGGCAAATCATTGATGAGAACCTGCTTCAAAGTGCAACACACTACAGAACAATGACCCCAAGTGTGAGTGACCCAGTGAAAGTCCAGACTTGAATTCCATTGAAAATCTCTGGAGTTTGAGTTTGAGAAAATCTGCAAGGAAGAATGGGAAGAATGGGAGAAAATTCCCAAATCCAGATGTGCAAAGCTGGTATAGACAAACCTAAAATCACTCAAATCTGTAATTGCCGCAAAAGGTGCTTCCACAAAGTATTGACTCAGGGATATGAATACTTACGTAAATGAGATATTTCTGTATTACATTTCTTAGAAACTAGCAAACATTTCTAAAAACACGTTTTCACTTTGTCATTTCACTTTGCCAATTTCTATTTTGCCCTGTTTATCAAAAGAGTTGGAAAAACGTGTCAATAATCAACTGACTGGCTTTCTTGATGTCTATAGTATTCTCTCTGGTATGCAATCTGGTTTCCGCTCAGGTTATGGATGTGTAACTGCAACCTTAAAGATCCTAAATGATGTCACAATTGCCCTTGATTCTAAGCAATGTTGTGCTGCTATTTTTATTGACTTGGCCAAAGTGTTTGATAAGGTAGACCATTCTATTCTTATGGGCAGGCTAAGGAGTATTGGTGTCTCTGAGGGGTCTTTGGCCTGGTTTGCTAACTACCTCTCTCAAAGAGTGCAGTGTATAAAGTCAGAACATCTGCAGTCTCAGCCGCTGCCTGTCACCAAGGGAGTACCCCAAGGCTCGGTATGAGGCCCCACGCTCTCCTCAATTTACATCAACAACATAGTTCAGGCCGTAGGAAGCTATCTCGTCCATTTATATGCAGCTGATACAGTCTTATACTCAGCTGGCCCCTCCCCGGATTTTGTGTTAAACGCTCTACAACAAAGCTTTCTTAGTGTCCAACAAGATTTCTCTGCCCTTAACCTTGTTCTGAACACCTCCAAAACAAAGGTCATGCGGTTTGGTAAGACAAATGCCCCTCTCCCCACTGGTGTGATTACAACCTCTGAGGGTTTAGAGCTTGAGGTAGTCACCTCATACACATATTTGGGAGTATGGCTAGATGGTACACTGTCCATCTCTCAGCACATATAAAAGCTGCAAGCTAAAGTTAAATCTAGACTTGGTTTCCTGTATCGTTATCGCTCCTCTTTCACCCCAGCTGCCAAACTAACCCTGATTCAGATGACCATCCTACCCATACTAGATTACAGAGACGCTTTATATAGATTGGCAGGTAAGGGTGCTCTCGAGCGTCTAGATGTTCTATAACATTCGGCCATCAGATTTGCCACCAATGCTCCTTAGCCGACACATCACTGCACTCTATACTCCTCTGTAAACTGGTCATCTCTGTATACCAGTCGCAAGACCCACTGATTGATCCTTATTTATAAAAACCTCTTAGGCTTCACTCCCCCCTATCTGAGATACCTACTGCAGCCCTCATCATCCACATACAACACCGTTCTGTCAGTCACATTATGTTAAAGGTCCCCAAAGCACACACATCTCTGAGTCGCTCCTCTTTTCAGTTCACTGCAACTAGCGACTGGAACAAGCTGCAAAAGACACTGAAACTGGACAGTTTTATCTCAATCTCTTCATTCAAAGACTCAGTCATGGACCCTCTTACTGACAGTTGTGGCTGCTTCACGTGATGTATTGTTGTCTCTACCTTCTTGCCCTGTGTGTTGTTGTCTGTGTCCAATAATGTTTGTACCATGTTTTGTGCTGCTATCACTGGAGCCACTGTGCTTCTACACCTGCATTGCTTGCTGTTTGGGGTTTTAGGCTGTGTTTCTGTACAGCACTTAGTGACATCAGCTGATGTAAGAAGGGCTTAATAAATACATTTAATTGATTGATTGATTGTGGTGCTGCCATGCTGTGATGCTACCATGTTGTTGTCAAGTTGTGTTGCTACCATGCTGTGTTTTCATGTGTTGCTGCAATGCTATGTTGTTGTCTTAGGTCTCTCTTTATGTAGTGTTGTGGTGTCTCTCTTGTTGTGATGTATGTTTATTTACAACAGGAGGCCTTTTTCCTTTTGGTAGGCCATCATTGTAAATAAGAATTTGTTCTTTACCTAGTTAAATAAAGGTTCAATTAAAAAATTAAAACATTAAGGGGTATTGTGTGTAGATGAGTGAGCAAAAACATATTTAATCCATTTTGAATACAGGCTTTAACACAACAAAATGTGGAATAAGTCAAGGGGTATGAGTACTGTCTGAAGGCACTACATGTTCACTCATTAATGTTTGTGATTAATTCCATCTATGTGAGACTATATGTGGAGGCTTTTTTCAGTCCCCTGCCTCATTCTCTACTCTGTTATCTATACCCAGGGGACTCAGTATGCCTTGGCCTTAATTGCAGGATTAAATATCTACTTTCCCTTTGGCTTCTCCACGTCGCCACACTTTGTAAGTAAGCCTTTACTAAATGGTATGATGTTATTTAATTAACTGCATAGCTTAAGGAAATTAAATTTAAAGTAAAAAAAAAAGACACTGAAAACGATCAAGAGAAAAGAGAACTAATAGGCAGGCATCAATATTACGGTGTGTGTGAGTGTGTGTGTGTGTGCGTGCGTGTGTGTGTGGGGGTGGGAGTGTTAGTGTGTGTGTGGGTTCACATTTGCATGTGTACCTGTGTTTGGCATGCTTGTGTGCACGTTTGTGTGTGTATGTGTGTTACACGAGTGTATGCACTGGTGTTTGTGCGCGTGTGTGTGTGTGTGTGTGTGTGTGTGTGTGTGTGTGTGCGTGCGTGTGCGTGTGTGTTTGTGCGTGTGTGAGTGTGTGAGTAGTTGTTGTATTGCAACACGACTACTGCCTCTGTGATATATATGGCAGTGCATATTCCTGCTTTACACACACACACACACACACACACATCACACACACACACGCGCACACACAAACACACGCTAACACACGCTCACACACATGAACGTGCACAAACACACACAAACATGCATACAATTGCTGCTGCTTTGGGGGGTTTATCAGTTTCATTTATTTAATGTTTAAGCACTTATTTGTTTAAGCATTTATTTTTCTATTAACTTAAGCCTGTCGTGTAGGCTAAACAGGTGACCAAACTTTTTAATTTAATTTGAATTTTACCTTTATTTTACTAGGCAAGTCAGTTAAGAACAAATTCTTATTTTCAATGACAGCCTAGGAACAGTGGGTTAACTGCCTGTTCAGGGGCAGGAAGTGGAAGTTTATGTTTGTTTTTACTGTGTGGAATTGATCGACTAAAAACCTAACACCTTGAAAGTCTGATTGGCAGCTATAGACCAGCTATAGACCCTTCTAGCTTTGAATCTGATGATAGCAACTTTGCTGAGGAAAAATTGACTTAATATGCCTGCGATATGTAGTTGTCCTAAAGAGCTATCTTAAGATGAATGCACTAACTGTAAGTCTCTCTGGATAAGAGCATGTGCTAAATGACTCAAATGTACATGTAAAATGTCCAAACCACTGAAATAGTGATGTAATGCAATAACATGACATGGAAGAATGTTAAAGACATACGTTTCTATAATATTGAGGGTTTCAGGGCTTTGGGAATTTTTTCTCTTTTTTCTTCATTGATGCAACACTCTTATAATTATTAGTACTATTAGTAGTTCTAAAAATTCACATTTGGAAAAAAGTAACCAAAGAAAAGTGAATAAAATAAATGTGAACCAAAGAAAAGTGAATCAAAGACAAGTGAACCAAAGAAAAGTGAACCAAAGAAAAGTGAACCAAAGAAAAGTGAATCAAAGAAAAGTGAATCAAAGACAAGTGACCCAAGGAAAAGTGAATCAAAGAAAAGTGAAACAAAGAAAAGTGAAACAAAGAAAAGTGAAACAAAGAAAAGTGAATCAAAGAAAAGTGAATCAAAGAAAAGTGAATCAAAGAAAAGTGAACCAAAGAAAAGTGAACCAAAGAAATGTGAACAAAAAAAATGTGAATCGAAGAAATGTGAATCAACTGAATCAAAACATTTTGGGAAAATGCCATCTTTAGAGCACAGGTCAGATGAACCATCTATAAAAAAAAGTATTACCATTAAAAAGCAATGAACATGATTCACAAATATGTTTTACAATATGTCTGGGGAGAGGGGAGAGGAAGAGGAATATAATGAGAGAGAGCAACCAGGAGAGCAACCAGCTCATTACGATGACACATATAGACTCTGTAGGGATTATGTATTTAATTCACTGCCTCTTCTTTATTCATTTCATTCTCTTGTTTCTCCTCTGCCAGGACACTTCAGGGAGATGGAGAGACATTTAGTCAGTCAATAACTGAAGGGGAGAGGGGCAGGTACACAGGACACTTGCAGCACGCACACATAACAAACAAATGCGTACACACGCACGCACACACAAACACACGCACACACAAACACACACAAACACAAACACACGCACACACACGCACACACAAACACACGCACACACAAACACACGCACACACAAACACACGCACACAAACACACGCACACACACACACACACACACAAACACACGCACAACAAACACACACACACAAACACACACACACAAACACAAACACACGCACACACAAACACACGCACACACAAACACACGCACACACACACACACGCACACACAAACACACGCACACGCACACAGGGATTCTTAGGGATTCTCCAATTAGCTTCTATCACACCCTAGCCTGGCCACAATGAGCTACACTGCTGCTTCTCCTCCTCTTCTCCGTTCTCAAACACAGCCTCTCTCTCTATCACACACTGGACACACTGTCAGGGTGTGGAGACCTAAGACTTGGCATGGTGCTTCACACCAGGGGTACAGCAGGAAACAACCACTCCTGGGGATCTAGCTACTGTCTGTGGTGTCGCTGTGTCAACATCTCACCTTGGTTGAAATCCTATTTGTTTTGAGAGAGTTAAGGCAAGAAGGGCCTTCTATGCCATCAAAAGGAACATAACATTTGACACCCCAATTAGGATCTGTCTAAAAATACTTTAGCCAGTTATAGAACCCGTTGCTCGTTATTGTTGTGAGTTCTGGGGTCCGCTCACCAACGAAGAATTCACAAAATGGGACAAACACCCAATTTATACTCTGCGTGCAGAATTGTGCAAAAACATCCTCCATGTACAATGTAAAACACCAATGCATGCAGAGCAGAATGAGGACTATTCCCACTACTTATCAAAATCCAGAAAATAGACATTCAATTCCACAAGTAAAGCGATGCCCAAACCTTCCTTCACAAAGCCCCAACCTGCAAGACCTAGTGAACAGCCCCCTCAGCCAGCTGGTTCTGGGGCTCTTTTCACAAACACAAACAGAACCCAGAGAGCCCCAAGATAGCAACACAATTAGACCTGACCAATTCATGAGAAAACACAAACATAATTACTTGTTACATTGGAAAGATTCAACCAAAAAACAGAGCAAGTTGGAATGCTACCTTACCCTAAACAGAGAGTACACAGTGGCAGAATATCTGACCATGTGACTGACCTAAAACAAAGAAGAACATTGACTATGTACAGACTCAGTGAGCATAGCCTTGCTATTGAGAAAGGCCGCCGTAGGCAGACCTGGCTCTCGAGAGAAGACAGGCTATGTGCACACTGCCCACAAAATGAGGTGGAAACTGAGCTGCACTTCCTAACCTCATGCCAAATGTATGACCATATTAGAGACAAATATTTCCCTCAAATTTCACAAACCCACAAAGAATTTGAACACAAATCAAATTTTGACAAACACTCGTATCTGTTTCGCGAAATTCCGCAGTGAGCAATCCCAGTAGCAACACTTGTGACCTGCTGCCAGAAAAAAAGGTCAACCAGTGGGTCAGAAACACCACTGTAAATATAACCTATATTTATCAGCCTATTCATTCACCCCACCCCTGTCATATGTACATTCTACTATTTGCATATTGTCAAAACACTGTACAGAGATAATAATATATACACTTTAAACATTATTCTCTTGAAACCTTTTGTCTGTGTAATGTTTACTGTTAATGTCTGAGCGTTATGGTTTTTGTTTTGTTTTATTCTCTTCGTTGGTTTTTGTTGTTGTTGTTGTTGATTTGTTCGCTTTTTCCATTTACTGGCAATGTAAATATGCAAATATGTAAATATGTCTGCCATGCCAATGAAGACACTTTGAATTGAATTGAATTAAGAGAGAGAGAGAGAGAGAGAGAGAGAGGGCGAGAGAGGAAGAGAGGGAGAATAAGAAAGACTGAAGAGAGAGATGATGATGATGATGATTCAACAGACTGCCTGATGGGAGATGCACTCTCTGGCTCTAGCTCATCCAAGAGCCATCACACAAATGTCCCCTTGAGTCAAATGTGGAGCACTTTCTATCTCTCTGTCTTTCTCACTTCCCCACTCTCCTTTCTCTCTCTCTCTCTCTCTCTCTCTCTCTCTCTCTCTCTCTCTGTCTCTCTGTCTCACTCTCTCTCTCTCTCTTTCTCTCTTCCTCTGTCTCTCTCTCTCTCTCTCTCTCTCTCTCTCTCTCTCTCTCTCTCTCTAACCCATTGCGCACTCTCTTTCTCTCAATTCAATTAAATTCAAAGGGGCTTCTCTCTCTTACTCTTCTCCCCCCCCTCTCTCTACTTCAGTCTCTCCTCCTTTTCCCAAACAGGGCACCATTACTCATCTGACCGCCTCTTTACCAGTCGCACGCACAGTCAGTTTTCATCTCCCTCCACCGGACAAATACACACACACTTCCTCATTCTCCTAGCCCCCCAACAGGGCCCAACCAAGCAAAGGGAATGTGTGGTCTCCTCTTGTGCCTGTAGTGGGAACCAGGCTGTGTCCGTTGTGGAGGGAGATGAGAGATCAGTGTGTGTGTGTGTGTGTGTCAGGTGCTGCTAAGTAAGATACAGAGTGGTACACCAGGGGGTGAGAGAGAGAGAATAAGAGCTAGAATACAAGTAGGACAAAGACCTGAAGCACACCAATAGGAGAAGAGAGAGATGAGAAGATGGCACCAATCAGTCTGTCACTCCTAGCTGGGGTCAGTATTCAACTGGGGTCCCTTGGAGACAGAGGGGAACATGTATAGAGATCTGCATCTGCCAAGCCATCCCCTCTGTTCTGTTCTGCTCCGATACTGTCAGACAGCCACACACACAATCTCAGAGTGACTTCGGCAAAGGGACAGGCCACAACAAACCGCCTGAGAGGCACCGACAGGGACCCACAGCCCTGCAATTCAGTGTATATCTCCATCTCGCTCCCTATTTCTTTCCTTCTGCCTGCCTCTATCTCCCTGTATTTTTCTATCTCTCTAGTTCTCTCCCTCTCTTTCTACCTCTCTCTAGCTCTCTCTAGTTCTCTCCCTCTCTTTCTCCCTCTTTCTACCTCTCTCTAGTTCTCTCCCTGTCTTTCTACCTCTCTCTAGCTCTCTCCCTCTCTTTCTACCTCTCTCTAGCTCTCTCTAGTTCTCTCCCTCTCTCTCTACCTCTCTCTAGCTCTCTCCCGCTTGTTCTCTCCCTCTATCTCTTTCAATCTCTCTCTCTCTCTCTCTCTCTCTCTCTCTCTCTCTCTGCCTGCCCCCTCTCTATTTCTCTTTCTCAATCTCTCTATCCCTCGTGCTCTCTATTTCCTTCTTTCACTGTCTCCCTCTCCATCCTTCTCTCTCCATCTCTCTTTCCATCTCTCTTTTTATTTCTGTCTCTCATTATTTCTGTCTTTATATTTTTCTCTTTCTCAATCTCTCCATCCCTCTCTCTCCATTTCCTTATTTCTCTGTCTCCCTCTCTATTTCATTTTCTCTGTCTCTCTCCGTCTCCCTCTCTCTCTATTTCCTTTTCTCTGTCTCTCTCCGTCTCCCTCTCTCTCTATTTCATTTTCTCTGTCTCTCTCCGTCTCCCTCTCTCTCTATTTCCTTTTCTCTGTCTCTCTCCGTCTCCCTCTCTCTCTATTTCCTTTTCTCTGTCTCTCTCCGTCTCCCTCTCTCTCTATTTCCTTTTCTCTGTCTCTCTCCGTCTCCCTCTCTCTCTATTTCATTTTCTCTGTCTCTCTCCGTCTCCCTCTCTCTCTATTTCCTTTTCTCTGTCTCTCTCCGTCTCCCTCTCTCTCTATTTCATTTTCTCTCTCTCTCCGTCTCCCTCTCGCTCTATTTCCTTTTCTCTGTCTCTCTCTGTCTCCCTCTCTCTCTATTTCCTTTTCTCTGTCTCTCTCCGTCTCCCTCTCTCTCTATTTCCCTTTTCTCTGTCTCTCTCCGTCTCCCTCTCTCTCGCAGCAGCAGCCTGTTTAGTTACAGTACAATATGTTTTTTTGGGGAAATGCTTTTGCTTTCCTTCCATTCCCCTTCGTCTTGCTTTCCATCTCTTCCCTTCCCCTTCTCCCTCTCTCGCTTTCTCTTTTTCTCACTTTGTCTCTCTTTCCATCTCTTCCCTTCCCCTTCTCGCTTTCTCTTTTTCTCACTTTCTCTCTCTTTCCATCTCTTCCCTTCCCCTTCTCCCTCTCTCGCTTTCTCTTTTTCTCACTTTGTCTCTCTTTCCATCTCTTCCCTTCCCCTTCTCCCTCTCTCGCTTTCTCTTTTTCTCACTTTCTCTCTCTTTCCATCTCTTCCCTTCCCCTTCTCCCTCTCTCGCTTTCTCTTTTCTCACTTTCTCTCTCTTTCCATCTCTTCCCTTCCCCTTCTCCCTCTCTCGCTTTCTCTTTTTCTCACTTCTCTCTCTTTCCATCTCTTCCCTTCCCCTTCTCCCTCTCTCGCTTTCTCTTTTCTCACTTTCTCTCTCTTTCCATCTCTTCCTTTCCCCTTCTCCCTCTCTCGCTTTCTCTTTTTCTCACTTTGTCTCTCTTTCCATCTCTTCCCTTCCCCTTCTCCCTCTCTCGCTTTCTCTTTTTCTCACTTTCTCTCTCTTTCCATCTCTTCCCTTCCCCTTCTCCCTCTCTCGCTTTCTCTTTTTCTCACTTTCTCTTTCTTTCCCTCTCTCCCTTTCCCTCTCTTTCCCTCTCTTTCCCTCTCTTTCTCTTTCCTTGCACCCACAGCAGAACAACACTCTCGTATCCGTTCCGCCAGTAGCTCTGAAGGTAGAGAGATTAATTGATTACAATCCCCTACATTGCTCTGCTGACTTCGATGAACAAATTGGAATAAGAGATTAGAGATACAAAAGTGGTATTAGGAGTGTTTGATGGAGCAGGAGTATCAACTAGTCCCAAATAATCATAAAGGGGTGATGTATCTGCTCATCCAGGGTGCAGGATTCCATTAACCTTTCACTGCAGTAGGCTACATAAGGGTCACATAGTGCAAGTGCTTCTTGGTGGTCTTAAAGAAATCTACATTGAACCAAAAGTATACACCTTTAAAAAAAGAAGATACCTGTACCATGTCAGATTTAGAGTTGAAATGTATTTAATTAAGAGTTTGCATCCCAATATTACACTTTAAATACATCACAGAAGACTGAAATATAACAAAACCGTCTGACAAATCATTTTGATTAATTATGAAATTATGAAAAATATGAATAACTGTCCACCCATGAGGCCACTAGGGAACGATTTGGTGATTTGACTGCAGGTAAGAACTACGAAGTGGATAGAAGAGGACTAAATCTACAACAGGTTCCCAGCATCAATGGAAGCCCCAGCCTCCACACCATAACGGATTGTCGACAGCTATTTCCTGTTGATCTCAAAGTGATGTTTTGTGTAAACCCAAGGATGCTCTCCTCTCTCCTCCTCCTGGTCCATCACATCTGCCTTCATCACTCCGGGGTAAGAGGATGAGAGGAGAAATGAAAAATGAAGAGTGATACCCCAGTTTATTCATTATCATGATCCTTATCTTCCTTTTTCTTCCCCACTCTGTCACTCTCTCTCTCTCGCTGTCTCTCTCTCTCTATCTCTCTGTCTCTCTCTCTCTATCTCTCTGTCTCTCTCTTTCTCTCTAAATATGTCTTACTCTCTCTCTCTCGCTGTCTCTCTCTCTCTCTCTATCTCTCTGTCTCTCTCTCTCTATCTCTCTGTCTCTCTCTTTCTCTCTACATGTCTTACTCTCTCTCTCTTGCTGTCTCTCTCTCTCTCGCTGCTCTCTCTCTCTATCGCTCTGTCTCTCTCTCTCTATCTCTCTGTCTCTTTCTCTCTACATATGTCTTACTCTCTCTCTCGCTGTCTCTCTCTCTCTCTCTATCTCTCTGTCTCTCTCTTTCTCTCTACATATGTCTTACTCTCTCTCTCTATCTCTCTGTCGCTCTCTTTCTCTCTACATATGTCTTACTCTCTCTTTCTCGCTAGTTGTCTCAGATCTTGAGCCATACAGGTTTCTGGTCAAAAGCAGTGCATTACATAGGGAATAGGGTGTAATTTGAGACATATTCATTATTTTTCACTGGGCCTCATTAAAACAATGCAAACCTTGCATAAGTACATCGTGACCAAGGGTAATGTTCCTCCTATCTGCAATAGAAATCGATAGCTGATAACATTCTAGTTCAACGCAAAATGGAAATAAAAGCCAGATGTTTATTGTTGGATAATAAATGTGTTATTCTATAGTTTAATCCGAGTTAGATTTCTCATACAGATACCCATACACACAAACATACTGTATATGACATGAAAGGTTGAGGGGAATGTCTAGATAAATGTTTTGCAATAAAGATGGAGCAGAGCTTGAAAACGACGGTACATTATAAAATGTATTTAGAGCAGCGAAATATTAAGAGGAAAATAACTACCCCATCCACTCTACAAATACATATTATATAAAATCCATTCTACACTTCATAAAAAGAGACTGGAGCCATTTGCATCCAACACCGGGCTGGCTTTATTTGATTCCCAAATGACACCATATTCCCTATATAGTGCAATATAGAGCCCTATGGGGCCTGATCAAAAGTAGCACTCTAAATATGGAACACGCTGCTATTTGGGACGCAGGCCTGCTTTTGTTTGTGCTAATCACCTGGGACAATGGTAAGTGCAGTTGTGACGATAACAGTGAACGGCAGGTACTGTTACGTAAGTAATGCAAACAGGATTAGATGGAGGGTGACACCACACAGCTACACAGTACTGGGAACAGAGGGAGGGAGGAGAGAGGGAGAGATTCAGGGAGGGAGGGTAGAGAGAGAGAGGGAGGGAGGGGGGGTGGAGGGAGAGAAGAGAGAGAAGATGGAGGGAGGGAAGGTGAGGGAGGGATGGAGGAGAGGGAGGGAGGGAGTATGGAGGAGAGAGAGCGAGAGAAAGAGATGGAGGGATGGAGGGAGGGAGGGGGAGGGAGGAGAGAGGGAGAGATTCAGGGAGGGAGGGTAGAAGAGAGAGAAAGAGAGGGAGGTATGGAGGGGAGAGAGAGCGAGAGAAAGAGGTAGAGTGATGGAGGGAGGGAGGGCGGGAAGGATTGTGAGGGAGGGAGGGGGAGGGAGATTGTGAGAACAATACAACAAGTGATAGAGTGAGCTCAAAACAGAGACTAGCATTTCGCTAGACCTGCAATAACATCTGCTAAATATGTGTATGTGACCAATAAAATGTTATTTGATTTACAATTGTGGAGAGAAAAGAGGATAATGTAATACAGGAGATTAAGGAAAGGACCTGAAAATGTTTAATTGGTGCAGGTGAGAAAAGCTCCCTCTGTGTGTGTGCGTGTGTGTGTGTGTGTGTCTGTGAGTGTGTGCGTGTGTGTGTGTGTGTGTGTGTGTGTCTGTGAGTGTCTGTGAGTGTGTGTGTGTGTGTCTGTGTGTGTGTGTGTGTCTGTGTGTGTGTGTGTGTGTGTGTGTGTGTGTGTGTGTGTGTGTGTGTGTGTGTGTGTGTGTGCTCCCACGTCTCTGTGTGAGGAACGAGCAAATGCAAATGAAACTCCAGCACAGCATGTCTGGAATCAGGAAAAGGAAACTGGCTTTAAAAAAAAGTAACAAGCTTTGTCCTTGAGTCAGGCACTGTGTTGAACATCGTGTCTACCATTGTGTGTGCCATTTCTCATTCATGAACCTCCTCACTGTGTGTCTTGGCTAATGTATATTCATTATTAATAAAGCTATGGATGATTTCTGTACAGGCTACAAGTCACAGTCTAGCCAATAAGTACACAAGAAAAGAGCAACTTAAATGCACCTAATGCAAATAAATGACCACCATACACACACACACCACCCCACACACACACACACACACACACACACACACACACACACACACACACACACACACACACACACACACACACACACACACACACAGGAGAGCAGAGTGGACTAATTGCCTCTCCTGCCATCTCAGCAGGACAGAACATCTCCCATCTACCTGTACACCTCCACCACCTACTCCTCTTCCCATCTCCCCATCTGAACATCTGTCCCTACCTCGTCCTTCCCACCCTTCATCTTCCTCTTTCTCAACATTCAATCTTCCATCCCCTCATTTTCCTCCTCCTCCTCCTCCCCATCCAGACCTCATCCTATTTCCTCCTCCTCCCCATCCAGACCTCATCCTATTTCCTCCTCCTCCCCATCCAGACCTCATCCTATTGCCTCCTCCTCCCCATCCAGACCTCATCCTATTTCCTCCTCCTCCCCATCCAGACCTCCTCCTATTTCCTCCTCCTCCCCATCCAGACCTCATCCTATTTCCTCCTCCTCCCCATCCAGACCTCATCCTATTTCCTCCTCCTCCCCATCCAGACCTCATCCTATTTCCTCCTCCTCCCCATCCAGACCTCATCCTATTTCCTCCTCCCCATCCAGACCTCATCCTATTTCCTCCTCCTCCCCATCCAGACCTCATCCTATTTCCTCCTCCTCCTCCCCATCCAGACCTCATCCTATTTCCTCCTCCCCATCCAGACCTCATCCTATTTCCTCCTCCTCCCCACCCAGACCACATCCTATTTCCTCCTCCTCCCCATCCAGACCTCATCCTATTTCATCCTCCTCCCCATCCAGACCTCATCCTATTTCCTCCTCCTCCCCATCCAGACCTCATCCTATTTCCTCCTCCTCCCCATCCAGACCTCATCCTATTTCCTCCTCCTCCCCATCCAGACCTCATCCTATTTCCTCCTCCTCCCCATCCAGACCTCATCCTATTTCCTCCTCCTCCCCATCCAGACCTCATCCTATTTCCTCCTCCTCCCCATCCAGACCTCATCCTCCTTTCCTCCTCCTCCCCCATCCAGACCTCATCCTATTTCCTCCTCCCCATCCAGACCTCATCCTATTTCCTCCTCCTCCCCATCCAGACCTCATCCTATTTCCTCCTCCTCCCCATCCAGACCTCATCCTATTTCCTCCTCCCCATCCAGACCTCATCCTATTTCCTCCTCCTCCCCACCCAGACCACATCCTATTTCCTCCTCCTCCCCATCCAGACCTCATCCTATTTCATCCTCCTCCCCATCCAGACCTCATCCTATTTCCTCCTCCTCCCCATCCAGACCTCATCCTATTTCCTCCTCCTCCTCATCCAGACCTCATCCTATTTCCTCCTCCTCCTCATCCAGACCTCATCCTATTTCCTCCTCCTCCCCATCCAGACCTCCTCCTATTTCCTCCTCCTCCTCATCCAGACCTCATCCTATTTCCTCCTCCTCCCCATCCAGACCTCCTCCTATTTCCTCCTCCTCCCCATCCAGACCTCATCCTATTTCATCCTCCTCCCCATCCAGACCTCATCCTATTTCCTCCACCTCCTTCCTTCCATCCACCTAATCCACATTGTTCTACCGACTCCCCTTCCATTCTTTCCTACATCATCTTCTTAGCATTGCTGTCCTTTCCATTTCTGAGGTAACCAAGCTGACTGATTCCAGGACACATTCATTGACCCTCTGAAAATGTGCCACCGCTCCTAAATGTCTTAAACAGCTCAACCTACATACCTACATACGTTAGCTGCACACACACAGAAACAGAGAGAGAGAGAGAGAGAGAGAGAGAGAGAGAGAGAGAGAGAATATCCAGGCCAACTCAAACACATCAATCACAGGACCTGTTTGTCAACATGTTACAGTAGTGTTTTATCATAGTTACGCCGCTATATATTGAGGAGGGTAATGCAATGCCTACATTGAATCCAACCGTGTAAAATCCACTGGAGGTCATAAGGTGAATGCTTCCACTGGAGGTCATAAGGTGAATGCACCAATTTGTAAGTCGCTCTGGATAAGAGCGTCTGCTAAATGACTTAAATGTAAATGTAAATGTAAATCGACTGTTGCTGGATTGTATACAATGTAGAAAACACTGTTTGACTGGAGAGTGACACATTCTGTCCTCATGTTACTTTTGTTTATTCGTAATGACACCATACTATACAGAGGAGGATAGTGCAATACCTACACTGATCCAGGGCATCTCTACAGCGCACACTCCACAACGTTAGACGACTAAGGATTACGTCATCCTGAGTGTCTGGACTGTATACACAGTGTGCCTCTAAGACCATGTGACACATTGTGTACTATCCTGTATCAATGGTTAATAACATTATGGTTTTCCCCACATCTCCTAGTGGAGAATCATGACATCAATTACACGGCTATTAGTCTGAAAATAGAGAACATTTATCGCTAATGTGGCATCCCCATACCCATTCACATCCATAATCACAGTCAGGCACACACACACACTCCAATAGATCACATATAGTAGGAAATGGGGGATATATAAGAGCAATTCCCAGTAGTTGACACTTTATCTAATGGGCTATCTTCACAAGCAGGGACCAACATGGACCTAAATGCCATTATAGGGTAGAGGGCTCCTCTCTCTCTCTCTCTCTCTCTCTCTCTCTCTCTCTCTCTCTCTCTCTCTCTCTCACACACACACACACACACACACACACACACACACACACACACACACACACACACACACACAAACAGCATCCTGCCTCTATTGCTTTAAATCCAATGCACATTTGTCTCTCTATCACCCCCCGGGGGCAAGAGTGAGCACTACACCACAACCCTGTAATCCTGTCTTATCTGGCTGTGGCCGATGCACCACAGAGCATCTGGAGAGAGGGATAGGGATAATCTGAGGCGCCATGGAGGGAGGGAGGGAGGGAGGGAGAGAGAGAGAGAGAGAGAGAGAGAGAGAGAGAGAGAGAGAGAGAGAGAGAGAGAGAGAGAGAGAGGGTGTAGCCAGGGGACAAATTGGGGAGAGATGGATATAGGAGGAAGTCTACAGTAACGGTTCAAGGAAAATATCATTATTGTATTGCGGCAGGTAGCTTAGCAGTTAAGAGCGTTGGTAGTCCAAAAATCGGCCAATGTGCCCTTGAACAAGGCATTTAATCCTGATTGATAATGTAAGTCACTCTGGATAACAGCGTCTGGTAGCTGTAAAATGTAAATGTTTTGCTGCAAATTAAAATAAAATGTCTCCAATAGACAAGTTGCTCACCGCAGAACCTGGACTTGATTATGGGGAAAAGAGCTGTAAGGGACCAGAATAAATCTACATCCAATGAGCACCAAACAAAACCAAATATAAATAAAATACTTCTCCAAAAGACAACTAGTTCATCCCAGTAATTGGACTGTAAGAAGTAGAAAGAGGCCACAGGGGCCCAAAATAAAACTTGCCCCACAGAGCGTAGGAAGATGGTGACGGCATGTGGCATACATTGTGGTCCTCTGTGACTCAGTTAGTAGAGCATGGTGCTTGTACCGCCAGGAGCATGGGTTTGATTCCAGCTGGGGCCACCCATAGGAAAATGTATGCACACACTACTGTAAATGGCTTTGAAGAAAAGCCTCTGCTAATTGGTTTATAGAAACTGTCAGATAGAGCCGAGGTGGTCAGAGTAGAAAGGATACTTACTGTGGCCTGCCCGTAGCAAGGCAGCAGGCGGTCTATGGATGGCGATAGGCACGGAATGGTGACGCTTGCCCCCATGGTTGAGGTGAATGTGGTGGTGGCCCTCCACTGCTTCTGTGCCTCCCCCTGGTGGCCCCGAGTGAGGCCCAGATCCAGCCACACACCCCAGGGCCAGAGCAGTCATCCAGAGAACCAGGCAGACAGGGGAGACAGGGGAGATAGACGAGGTCAAGCCCCAGCAGAGGTGCTCCTGCCTGGGCCTCGAGGGGCCAGGGGTGGGGGCAAGCTTTGTCCTCCAACTTTCCAACATGGTTCCCGAGAGGCCAGCAAGGCGAGTTGAGGATAAAGGTTTGGGACCTTAGTGATGAGCCCAATGGCCCATAGTCCCCTTAGTACCCTGCCAACACAATGCTCTCTCGCCACTCACAAAACCCAAGACACTCACACTGTCGACCAACCAACAAATCCACAGAGAATCCACAGCAGAAAAGAGCTAATCACGGACAAATTTAGGGAAAAGAAAAGAGTGCCTTCTTGCACTTTTTCCGGTGGGTTATGAAATCCACAAGGGTACAAAGGTAACCATGGAAGAAGTACGATCATTCATTGTGGAGAAAAAGAGAGGAGGAAAAAATATGCACTCAAGAAATTAGGACACACTCCTCAAACAGCATCTGAGAAATCTCACACTGCTCCAATTCCCCTATCACACTTCCTCGCTCGCGTTCTCTCTCTCCTTTTCTCTCACTTCTTATTCTGCGAGGAAGAGCTCACAGAATCAAATGGATCATTTTCTCCTCTCAAAAAATGATATAACTCCCGAAAATCCACATTGAATATCAGCCTCAGATTTTGAGGGGAAAAAACATCACAGGCACAATTTCAACATCTCCTTAATCAAAGCAAATGGAATGTTCCCTCCTTCCAAGTTTTCCCTCACTGTTCTCCTTCCTGTTTTCAGAGGATGTCTAGAGGAATCTGAGTGCATCCGAAGTAAAGCTTTAAAATTTGCTTGTGGTGGTGGGCAGCAGCTGTCGAAGGGGTGGCGCGGGAATGGTTGTACCTGCGAGGTGTGCCAAGCCTCGCTCCTAGAGGTTCCCTCTACTCTCCCTGCAGTACCCAGTAGAGAGGCATTGACGCGGCAGCACTGAGAGAGAGTGGCTGCTCTGTATACGGAGCCACACACACCTCTCTCATACACTCACAGGCTGAGAAACAGGCAGCAACGGCTTCAGCGAGCGCAACTCCAGCAAGATGTGCACAAGAGGAGGAGAGAGAGGACGAGAGAGAGAGAGAGAGAGAGAGGGAGGGAGAGAGGGAGGAAGGAGGGGGAGCTTCAACAGCCAGCCACGGAGCAGGAGGGAGAGGGTCTATGCAAATGAACAGGCTCCACACAGCGAATCAGTGGAGCCAGAGAGCATTGCAGAGGAAGAGCCTATTTTGGGTGAAAATAAGCTGGGAATGTGGGGCTTCATCTCTCTCTTTCTATCCACTGGACAGACAGACACTGATGGGCAGTGAATGGAGGAGAGGGAAAGGGAGAGATACAGCTTTTCAGGCTGGTCTTTGTTCATGTTATTTATCTCCCCCTCTTTCTCCCTCTCTCTAGTTCTCTTCCTCTCTCTAGTTCTCTCCCTCTCTATAGTTCTCTCCCTCTCTCTAGTTCTCTCCCTCTCTCTAGTTCTCTCCCTCTCTCTAGTTCTCTTCCTCTCTCTAGTTCTCTCCCTCTCTCTAGTTCTCTCCCTCTCTCTAGTTCTCTCCCTCTCTTTAGTTCTCTCCCTCTCTTTAGTTCTCTTCCTCTCTCTAGTTCTCTCCCTCTCTCTAGTTCTCTCCCTCTCTCTAGTTCTCTTCCTCTCTCTAGTTCTCTCCCTCTCTCTAGTGATCTCCCTCTCTCTAGTTATCCCTCTCTTTAGTTATCTCCCTCTCTCTAGTTATCCCTTGCTTTAGTTATCTCCCTCTCTCTAGTTATCCCTCGCTTTAGTTATCTCCCTCTCTCTAGTTATCCCTCTCTTTTGTTCTCTCCATCTCTAGTTCTCTCCATCTCTCTAGTTATCTCCCTCTCTCTAGTTATCCCTTTCTTTCTCCCTCTCTCTAGTTCTCTCCCTCTCTCTAATTATCCCTCTCTTTAGTTCTCTCCCTCTCTCTAGTTCTCTCCCTCTCTCTAGTTCTCTCCTTCTCTCTAGTTCTCTCCCTCTCTCTAGTTATCCCTATATTTAGTTCTCTCCCTCTCTCTAGTTATCCCTATATTTAGTTCTCTTCCTCTCTCTAGTTATCCCTCTCTTTAGTTCTCTCCCTCTCTCTAGTTCTCTCCCTCTCTCTAGTTCTCTCCTTCTCTCTAGTTCTGTCCCTCTCTCTAGTTATCCCTATATTTAGTTCTCTCCCTCTCTCTAGTTATCCCTATATTTAGTTCTCTCCCCCTCTCTAGTTATCCCTCTCTCTAGTTCTCTCCCTCTCTCTAGTTATCTCCCTCTCTCTAGTTATCCCTCTCTCTAGTGCTCTCCTCTTTCTAGTTATATCCCTCTTTCTAGTTATCCCTCTCTCTAGTTCTCTCCTCTTTCTAGTTCTCTCCCTCTTTCTAGTTCTCTCCCTCTCTCTAGTTCTCTCCTTCTCTCTAGTTCTCTCCCTCTCTCTAGTTATCCCTATATTTAGTTCTCTCCCTCTCTCTAGTTATCCCTATATTTAGTTCTCTTCCTCTCTCTAGTTCTCTCCCTCTCTCTAGTTATCCCTCTCTTTTGTTCTCTCCATCTCTCTAGTTCTCTCCCTCTCTCTAGTTATATCCCTCTCTCTAGTTATCCCTTTCTTTCTCCCTCTCTCTAGTTCTCTCCCTCTCTCTAGTTATCCCTCTCTTTAGTTCTCTCCCTCTCTCTAGTTCTCTCCCTCTCTCTAGTTCTCCTTCACTCTAGTTCTCTCCCTCTCTCTAGTTATCCCTATATTTAGTTCTCTCCCTCTCTCTAGTTATCCCTATATTTAGTTCTCTCCCCCTCTCTAGTTATCCCTCTCTCTAGTTCTCTCCCTCTCTCTAGTTATCTCCCTCTCTCTAGTTATCCCTCTCTCTAGTTCTCTCCTCTTTCTAGTTCTATCCCTCTTTCTAGTTCTCCCTCTCTCTAGTTCTCTCCTCTTTCTAGTTCTCTCCCTCTTTCTAGTTCTCTCCCTCTCTCTAGTTCTCTCCCTCTTTCTAGTTCTCTCCCTCTCTCTAGTTCTCTCCCTCTCTCTAGTTCCCTCCCTCTCTCTAGTTATCCCTATATCTAGTTCTCTCCCTCTCTCTAGTTATCCCTATATCTAGTTCTCTCCCTCTCTCTAGTTATCCCTCTCTTTAGTTATCTCCCTCTCTCTAGTTATCCCTATATTTAGTTCTCTCCCTCTCTTTAGTTATCCCTCTCTCTAGTTCTCTCCCTCTCTCTAGTTATCTCCCTCTCTCTAGTTATCCCTCTCTCTAGTTATCTCCTCTTTCTAGGTCTCTCCCTCTTTCTAGTTATCCCTCTTTCTAGTTCTCTCCCTCTTTCTAGTTCTCTCCCTCTCTCTAGTTATCTCCCTCTCTCTAGTTATCCCTCTCTCTAGGTCTCTCCTCTTTCTAGTTCTCTCCCTCTTTCTAGTTATCGCTCTCTCTAGTTCTCTCCTCTTTCTAGTTCTCTCCCTCTCTCTAGTTCTCTCCCTCTCTCTAGTTCTCTCCCTCTCTCTAGTTCTCTCCCTCTTTCTAGTTCTCTCCCTCTCTATTTCTCCCTCTGGTTCTCTCTCTTTCTCTTTCTTTCTCTCTTTCTCTCTCGCTCTCTCTCTCTCTCTCTGTGTAGAGAGTATAGGTTCGGTCCTATAGAGATGGGGAATCAGAACCTAGTGGTGTGGTCCAGCGGTCCGATGGTCCCCATCGAGTGGAGCAGTAGTTGTGTTGGCTGGCGGGCCTGATGGCTTCTCAGCAGCCAATCACAGAGCCATTTAATGACTCCCTCCTCACTTCCCCCCACGCTGCAGCTTCCAAGTGAAGAAAATAAAAACGTCCAGACCATCTGCAGCCCCAGCTAAACGTTAGGGAAAAGGGGGAATGCCATGAAGGATGGGAAGGATAAAATGTGGATCACGCAGCACACACACACGCACATGCACACACACACAAACACAGAGCTTGGAAGTAAGTGGAGAGCTGTCCACAGAAGTCAGTCCATGCTCACCAGGCTCATAAAAACCTATTCATTCCCTCACCAGAGAGCTATCACAGCAGAGAGAATGACTGGGAGAGCTTGAGGGTTAAGGGGGTACAGAGAACATGTGGGCATACATCTCTGACTGCTGATAAACACTACACAGCAGAGCCCAGGATATATATTCTGTGCTGCTCTGTGATGTTCAATGCTGCAGTGTCTGTGCTTAAAGGTTCTGGCTCAGTAGTCTGTGCTCAGTGCTTCTCAGTGGGTCCAGGACTAAAGAACGTAAAGGTTCTGGCTCAGTGGTCTGTGCTCAGTGCTTCTCAGTGGGTCCAGGACTAAAGAACTTAAAGGTTCTGGCTCAGTGGTCTGTGCTCAGTGCGTCTTAGTGGGTCCAGGACTAAAGAACTTAAAGGTTCTGGCTCAGTGGTCTGTGCTCAGTGCTTCTTAGTGGGTCCAGGACTAAAGAACTTAAAGGTTCTGACTCAGTGGTCTGTGCTCAGTGCTTCTCAGTGGGTCCAGGACTAAAGAACCAAACAGGCTAAAAGCTCAGCTTAATGCTCCCCATTCAGTTCTTGGGATCCAAGGCTGATGCTCAGTCAAGCTCTGTCCTGTTGTCACGGTGGCGTTTGGACGACATCCTCTTTGGACCGCCATGGTGTTCTTTCACAGCCGGAGAGGAAGAAAAGCCCAACAGTGGAGCTGCTGCTGAGGCTGAGCTGATCTCATTGGGTCGCAGTGAGAGGAAAGGGGATAGGGGATAGAGGATAGAGGATAGGGGATAGAGGACAGGGAATAGAGGATAGGGGTTCGGGGACAGTTGATAGGGGATAGAGGATGGGGGATAGAGGATAGGGGATAGAGGATGGGGGATAGAGGATAGGGGATAGAGGATAGAGGATAGGGGATAGAGGATAGGGAATAGAGGATAGGGGATAGGGGATAGGGAATGGAGGATAGAGGATAGGGGATGGGGGATAGAGGATAGGGGATAGAGGATATGGGACAGGGGACAGAGGATAGAGGATAGGGGATAGAGGATAGAGGATAGGGGATAGAGGATAGGGGATAGGGGAAAGAGGATTGGGGAAAGAGGATAGAGGATAGGGGAAAGAGGATAGGGGAAAGAGGATAGAGGATAGGGGATAGAGGATATGGGATAGAGGATAGGGGACAGAGGATAGAGGATATGGGACAGGGGATAGAGGATAGGGAATACTGATACTTTTCATGGTTGCAGAGAAAGTAATCTTAGCAGGCGGACACAAGGGGGATAATACATCCTTTTTCTTCCATTCTTTTTTGTCTTATTCTACTTGGTTGTCCATAGGAAACCAAAGCAAATGCTGAAAGAGGAACCAAAGACAACTTGGATTGGAAATGCTTCACTTTTTCCAACAGTTGGACAAATTCAAATAAAGTTCTGAAGAGGACACACTTTTCAGAAACTGTTGAATTTGCTAACACAACAGATGCTTCGAAAGTGAGAAGACAGAAAGTGAGAACTTCCTCTCAACACTTTATATAGGGTAACCACCTGGTGTTACTGAATCAGCTATACACAACCTCCACCAAGAGAGAGAGAGCTCCATCCTTCCTCATTTGCAACCCTTGAAACTGAGTGCCGCACCTGCTGAATATGTTTACCCTAATTATGATCAGTATTAATGAAGTGTTTGTGTGTGTGTGTCTGTGTGTGTGTTCTGGTGTGTGTTTAATAATCATTCTCAGGGCTGCAATCTGCATAATTACAGCTAATAATACAATCTATCAGGCCCACATGCTTCACAAGGACATGAGTCTGACTCCCTAAATCCCAACTCACAGGTAAACTTTTTCATGGCAACAACAAATTGGTGACAAATCGTGTCTAACAAGAGTGATACCTGCTTTGAATCACACATCGTTCAGGTCTGATTGGGTGTCCTAACAGAATGACACAAACTGATTGAGTATGCATCCCCTGAAGTTAGATGATGTCACCAGTCAGGTATGTGGTGACTATACCTAGGCCAGGTTTTGTATCCGTTACTTGTTACATGGATACCACCATGTGGCAGTATAGCAGTACTGCAACAACATTGCTTGTGTAGCTTAGAAAATATTTCAGGCTGATGTAGGTGTGTTCCTAGAATACCTCTGTGTATGTCCCATAGCTATAGATAGAGTGTGTGTCCCATAGCTATAGATAAATCCTCTATCATGCTGTGCCATAATAGCATCTGTGACAGCATGAGCAGCACCACTGAGGCTATCTCGACTTGACTGATCCCTCCTGATGACCCGGTTGGACATGACTCCAACAGGGTCACCAGGGACGACCAACAGGGTAGGTTGGACATGACTCCAACAGGGTAGGTTGGACATGACTCCAACAGGGTAGGTTGGACATGACTCTAACAGGGTAGGTTGGACATGACTCCAACAGGGTAGGTTAGACATGACTCCAACAGGGTAGGTTGGACATGACTCCAACAGGGTAGGTTGGACATGACTCCAACAGGGTAGGTTGGACATGACTCCAACAGGGTAGGTTAGACATGACTCCAACAGGGTAGGTTGGACATGACTCCAACAGGGTAGGTTGGACATGACTCCAACAGGGTAGGTTAGACATGACTCCAACAGGGTAGGTTGGACATGACTCCAACAGGGTAGGTTGGACATGACTCCAACAGGGTAGGTTGGACATGACTCCAACAGGGTAGGTTAGACATGACTCCAACAGGGTAGGTTGGACATGACTCCAACAGGGTAGGTTGGACATGACTCCAACAGGGTAGGTTGGACATGACTCCAACAGGGTCACCAGGAGGGATCAGCCAATGAAGGTGGAAGTCCCACTCACTTGACGACATTAATATGGTGGGATCCCTCAATGGCGCTGCCCATGCTAATACTGCCTTTTGGCCACTAGAGGCCTGTCTCATTCTCTATGGGATATCCCAAATGGCACCCTCTGGCCTATGAGCCCTGGTCAAAAGTAGTACACTATAAAGGAAATATGGTGCCATTCGGAACGCAGCCTATCTCTCTGTGAGGGGATAAGTGGTACAACAGCATGTCAGTAACTGTCAGACCAGCACCTCCAGTAAACTTCTAATGAAACTAGGGAAAGAGAGATAAACAGGAGGGGGCAGGTGACTATGGAGGTGTGTGTACTGTGTTTACTTTTCCGTAGAGAGCAGAGGAAGGAGGGGGGATATACAGTATAGAGAGATCAGAGAGAGAGAGAGAGAGCAGAGCAAGAGAGACCAGAGAGAGAGAGAGAGAGAGAGAGAGAGAGGGAGAGAGAGAGAGAGAGAGAGAGAGAGAGAGAGAGAGAGAGAGAGAGAGAGCAGAGCAAGAGAGACCAGAGAGAGAGAGCAGAGAGAGAGAGAGAGAGACATAGAGAGAGAGAGAGAGAGAGAGAGAGAGAGAGGTCAAAGCCCTGTCACCCCTACATATTCTACCACCTGGTCCCAAAAGTAGTCCCACTGTAGCCATGTGTGGCCTTGACAATGGAATGACAGAGCACAGCTGCTGCCTTGGTGTATGATGTCACACAGGATGTGGTGGGAAACTAAGGAAAATGGTTTTGTGAAAAAGCTTTTCATTTAAAAAACATGTATTTAACCTTTATTTAACTAGGCAAAATACATCCTTCTGTTTTTCTTCCAGAAAGTTTGTCTTATTCTACTTGGTTGTCCATAAGAAACCAAAGCAAGAGGGATACCTATGTAAGAATGCTGTTCATTGACTACAGCTCAGCATTCAACATCATAGTACCCCCCAAACTCATCATTTAGCTTGAGACCCTGGGTCTCGATCCTGCCCTGTCCAGCTTGGTCCTGGACTTCCTGACGGGCCGCCCCCAGGTGGTGAAGGTAGGAAACAACATCTCCACTCCGATGATCTTCAACACTGGGGCCCCACAAGGGTGCGTTCTCAGCCCTCTCCTGTAGTCCCTGATCTCTCATGACTGCATGGCCATGCACTCCTCCAACTCAATCATCAAGTTTGCGGACGACACTACAGTGGTAGGCTTGATTACCAACAACGACGAGACGGCCTACAGGGAGGAGGTGAGGGCCCTCGGAGTGTGGTGTCAGGAAAATAACCTCTCGCTCAATGTCATCAAAACAAAAGAGATGATCGTGGACTTCAGGAAACAGCGAAGGGAGCACCCCTCTATCCACATCGATGGGACAGCAGCGGAGAAGGTGGAAAGTTTTAAGTTCCTCTGTGTACATATCACCGACAAACTGAAATGGTCCACGCACACAGACAGTGTGGTGAAGAAGGCGCAACAGTGCCTCTTCAATCTCAGGAGGCTGAAGAAATGTGGTTTGTCACCGAAAACCCTCACTATCTTTTACAGATGCACAATTGAGAGCATCCTTTCAGGCTGTATCACAGCCTGGTACGGCAACTGCACCGCCCACAACCGCAGGGCTCTCAGAGGGTGGTGTGGTCTGCACAACGCATCACAGAGGCAAACTACCTGCCCTCCAAGACACCTACAACACCCGATGTCACAGGAAGGGAAAAAATATCATCAAGGACAATAACCTCCCGAGCCACTGCCTGTTCACCCCGGGACAAAGCTGGGACAGAGAGATTGAAAAGCAGCTTCTATCTCAAGGCCATCCGATTGTTAAACAGCCACCACTAGCACAGAGAGGCGGCTGCCTACCTACAGAATTGATATCATTGGCCACTTTAATAACTGGAACGAACACTAGTCACTTTAATAATGTTTACATACCTCGCATTTCTCATCTCATATGTATATACTATATACTGCATCCTTCACTATCTATCTATTCTTCACTATCTATTGCATCTTAGCCGCTCTGTCACTGCTCATCTATATATTTATATCTATTCTCATCCCATTCCTTTACTAGATTGTGTGTATTAGGTTTGTTTGTGGAATTGTTAGATATTACCTGTTAGATACTGCTGCACTGCTGTCGGAACTAGAAGCACAAGCATTTCACTACACTCACAATAACATCTGCTAACCAGGTGTATGTGATCAATAAAATTTGATTTGCAAGTCAGTTAAGAACAAATTATTATTTACAATAATGGCCTACCCCGGCCAAACCCTAACGACACGAGGCCAATTGTGTACTGCCCAATGGGACTCCCAATCACGGCTGGATGTGATTCAGCTTGGAAACGAACCAGGGTCTGTAGTGACGCCTCTAGCTCCAAGATGCAGTGCCTTAGAGTGCTGCGCCACTCATGAGCCCTGGTTTGATTCCAGGCTGCTCGTTTCCAAGCTTTTAACTTTGTGCTCGGCACCTGTGCATGTGTACTATCATATGCTCAAAACCAGCTATTGTTCCCTCTCTTCATTGTCCCTTTAGTTTTCAACTGAATCTGCAAGTACAGTTGTTCCCTTTTTCCGGTCCTTTGTTTATAATCCCCTGGAAAATAAACTGAGCTCATACTGTTGGCTGTTTAACCTCCAAACCAAGTGGTGGATAGCACAGATGGGATTTATACTAGGTGTGTGATACTCTCCTCAGAGAGAGAGAGAGCGAGGGAGGGGAATGAAAGAGAGAACGAGAGAGAAAGAACAAGTCCCAGTTAAGCACCTCTAAGACAGAGGAGTGCAGACGCAGTACTGTGCGATGATGAGACGAGCGTGGAGGAGTGGAGAGGTGGAGATGGAGAGGAGGAGAGGAGAGGGAGAGGAGGCAGATAGTAGGAGGTGGGTGGTGTGGGTTTAACTGACTGACCAGCAGGGCCTTTAAATCAAGAGAAGAGCTCTCAGGCAGCACTTTATATCACAACCATGGAGAGACTACAGTCTGGCTCATTAGAGGGAGAGGGGATGAGAGAGAAAGAGAGAGAGCAATAGAGAGAGGGGTGTGGGGAGAGGGGAGAGAGAAAGAGAGAGATATAGATCGAGAGAGGGGGGGGGGACGTGAAGAGGCATGTCTGTTATAAAGAGATGTTGAGCGTTTTTGACACAGAAACTATAGTTGTTGTTCAGGCTCTGATCTTGATCCCATCTTGATTACTGTCAGGTTACATGGGGAAGGGGGATACCTAGTCAGTTGTACAACTGAATGCATTCAACTTAAATGTGTCTTCCGCATGTAACCCAAACCCTCTGAATCAGAGAGGTGAGGGGGCTGCCTTAATCGACATCCACGTCATTGGCACCCGGGAAACAGTGGTCAGGTGCAGCAAAGAAAGACCTAACAAAGCTGCAGCTGGCTCAAAACAAAGCAGCCTTGCTCTAACTGCACATCCAGAACTAATGTCAACAACATGCATGATAGTCTTTCATGATTGAGGACAACTTGACTACTTCTCTTCTTGTCTTTTTAAGAAACAGTCTTACCTCTTGTATAATCTATTCACGTACAATTCAAACAGACATCCATACCCCACCAGACATCCATACCCCACCAGACATCCATACCCCACCAGACATATATACCCCACCAGACATCCATACCCCACCAGACATATATACCCCACCAGACATCCATACCCCACCAGACATATATACCCCACCAGACATCCATACCCCACCAGACATATATACCCCACCAGACATACCCCACCAGACATATATACCCCACCAGACATCCATACCCCACCAGACATATATACCCCACCAGACATCCATACCCCACCAGACATATATACCCCACCAGACATATATACCCCACCAGACATACCCCACCAGACATCCATACCCCACCAGACATCCATACCACACCAGACATCCATACCCCACCAGACATCCATACCACACCAGACATCCATACCACACCAGACATCCATACCCCACCAGACATATATACCCCACCAGACATATATACCCCACCAGACATACCCCACCAGACATCCATACCCCACCAGACATCCATACCCCACCAGACATCCATACCCACCAGACATATATACCCCACCAGACATCCATACCCCACCAGACATCCATACCCCACCAGACATATACCCCACCAGACACATACCCCACCAGACATATATACCCCACCAGACATCCATACCCCACCAGACATATATACCCCACCAGACATCCATACCCCACCAGACATATATACCCCACCAGACATATATACCCCACCAGACATACCCCACCAGACATCCATACCACACCAGACATATATACCCCACCAGACATCCATACCCCACCAGACATATATACCCCACCAGACATCCATACCCCACCAGACATATATACCCCACCAGACATCCATACCCCACCAGACATATATACCCCACCAGACATACCCCACCAGACATCCATACCACACCAGACATATATACCCCACCAGACATCCATACCCCACCAGACATCCATACCACACCAGACATATATACCACACCAGACATCCATACCCCACCAGACATCCATACCCCACCAGACATATATACCACACCAGACATCCATACCCCACCAGACATATATACCCCACCAGACATATATACCCCACCAGACATATATACCCCACCAGACATAAATACCCCACCAGACATCCATACCACACCAGACATCCATACCACACCAGACATCCATACCCCACCAGACATCCATACCCCACCAGACATCCATACCACACCAGACATCCATACCCCACCAGACATCCATACCACACCAGACATCCATACCCCACCAGACATATATACCACACCAGACATACATACCCCACCAGACATATATACCCCACCAGACATACATACCCCACCAGACATACATACCCCACCAGACATACATACCCCACCAGACATACATACAAGAAACAGATTTAATGTGTCGCTCAGTTATGTATAGAGTCATGTCATGGTGGAATGCTCTGTCACTAGAGGTTACTCAGTTATGTATAGAGTCATGTCATGGTGGAATGCTCTGTCACTAGAGGTTACTCAGTTATGTATAGAGTCATGTCATGGTGGAATGCTCTGTCACTAGAGGTTACTCAGTTATGTATAGAGTCATGTCATGGTGGAATGCTCTGTCACTAGAGGTTACTCAGTTACAGTGGGGCAAAAAAGTATTTAGTCAGCCACCAATTGTGCAAGTTCTCCCACTTAAAGAGATGAGAGAAGAAATCAACTGTGGGAGCAATTATTAGGAAATGGAAGACATACAAGACCACTGATAATCTCCCTCGATCTGGGGCTCCACGCAAGATCTCACCGCGTGGGGTAAAAATGATCACAAGAACGGTGAGCAAAAATCCCAGAAACACATGGGGGGACCTAGTGAATGACCTGCAAAGAGCTGGGACCAAAGTGACAAAGCCTACCATCAGTAACACACTACGCCGCCAGGGACTCAAATCCTGCAGTGCCAGACGTGTCCCCCTGCTTAAGCCAGTACATGTCCAGGCCCGTCTGAAGTTTGCTAGAGAGCATTTGGATGATTCAGAAGAAGATTGGGAGAATGTCATGTGGTCAGATCAAACCAAAATATAACTTTTTGGTAAAACCTCAATGTGTTTGGAGGACAAAGAATGCTGAGTTGCATCCAAAGAACACCATACCTACTGTGAAGCATGGGGGTGAAAACATCATGCTTTGGGGCTGTTTTTCTGCAAAGGGACCAGGACGACTGATCCGTGTAAAGGAAAGAATGAATGGGGCCATGCATCATGAGATTTTGAGTGAAAAAGTCCTTCCATCAGCAAGGGCATTGAAGATGAAACGTGGCTGGGTCTTTCAGCATGATAATGATCCCAAACACACCGCCCGGCAACGAAGGAGTGGCTTCGTAAGAAGCATTTCAAGGTCCTGGAGTGGCCTAGCCAGTCTCCAGATCTCAACCCTATAGAACATCTTTGGAGGGAGTTAAAAGTCCATGTTGCCAAGCAACAGCCCCAAAACTTCACTGCTCTAGAGGAGATCTGCATGGAGGAATGGGCCAAAATACCAGCAACAGTGTGTGAAAACCTTGTGAAGACTTACAGAAAACATTTGACCTCTGTCATTGCCAACAAATGGTATATAACAAAGTATTGAGATAAACTTTTGTTATTGACCAAATACTTTTTTTCCACCATAATTTGCAAATAAATTCATAAAAAATCCTACAATATGATTTTCTGGATTTTTTTCTTCTCATTTTGTCTGTCATAGTTGAAGTGTACCTATGATGAAAATTACAGGCCTCTCTCATCTTTTTAAGTGGGAGAACTTGCACAATTGGTGGCTGACTAAATACTTTTTTGCCCCGCTGTATGTATAGAGATGGTGGAATGCTCTGTCACCAGAGGTTACTCAGGTAAAAAGTTTAGATTTAAAAAACAGATAATAACACATGTCTCTTTCTAAATATCTAATTCAACTGTGCTGTATATAAGAATATGAATATGTACTGTATCTATGAATAGTGTGTAAATAGTAAAACATGTATTGTCACTTGCTTGGTCAGCCTATGTCATAGAAAGAGCGGATGTTCTTAATGTTTTTTACATTCAATGTATAATTCATTATAAACTGCATGGTTCGAGCCCTGAGTGCTGATTGGCTGACAGCTGAGGAATATCAGACCATATACCACGGGTATGACAAAACATGTCATTGTGTTGTGTCTAAGAATGGCCCTTAGCCGTGGTATATTGGCCATTTACCACACACCCTAGGGCCTTATTGCTTAATGTTTTATTTAAAACTGAATGTAATATCGTATGTTGTTGTCTATAACTGTTCTGTGCATTGTCCTGTATTTGTAGATGATATGTGGACACCAGGAACAGTGGCTTCTATGTGTGCAGTAGCTAATAGGATCCTGATAAACTAGACAGACATAGAGAGACATAGAGAGAGAGAGAGAGAGAGAGAGAGAGAGAGAGAGAGAGAGAGAGAGAGAGAGAGAGAGAGAGAGAGAGAGATACTGTACGGAATTATTTTCCTTTTCTACAGAGCGTCCAATGCATATTTCTAAGAACTGCGACATACATCCGTGGTTAGTTATAGAGGAACATGTCATTGCTCACACAGCAGATGACACTTGTGGGCACTGAGGGGTCGGCACAAACAGCCATTCATGACAAGTCATGCATGACACAGGCACACCTGCACTGCTCTGTGCTGTCGGGACACGTGTATTGTTGCAATCATCCTATCCACCACCTCCTCCATCACTCCAAGCCCCAGGGAACGTGTGCCCAAGAGGGGCATCCCTCTCTGGGGGTTTTAACCTGGCTGACTGGGGTAGTGATGAGAGTACATCCAAAAGGGAAGTGACTGGAAGAGGAACACAGTGGTTAGATGTATAATGTCATGCATGATCACACTGACCACAGAGTCATATGATCAGCATCTGCCAGTGGATATGTGAGACCCTACGGATGTGTAAACAAATGCAACAGATGGCAGCAAGACAGTCCTGGAGTAAAGAGCATAAGGTGTTGTTGTTGTACATTTTTTTCAAACAAGGTCTACCGTCTACACACACTACTGCGAGAGTGATGGATATTTAACTGGTGACAAAATCCTGTCCAATAAGTGTCTCTCTTTCACTCTAAATAGCATAAGGTGTCTTTGTTGACATGAGTTCAAATCCCGGATTGGCATTTCAGGTATGGTGTATTTTACACAAGTCATATATAGATACTTTTGTGGTGACTTGTCTGTTGTGTGGAGAGCTGTGTTTCAGTCACCGCTGTCCATGGTGCTGAAAAATCTGATTGCTGATTTTTACTGTCTACATTAGACCTCCCACACATGTCTTATGGCAGCATTTACACATGCAGCCCAATTCTGATCTTTTGCCTAATCATTGGTATTTTTACCAATTTAAATAGGCAAAAGATCATAATTGGGCTGCATGTGTAAATGCTGCCATAAGACATGTGTGGGAGGTCTAATGTAGACAGTAAAAAATCAGCGGTGACTGATACACAGCTCTCCACACAACACACAAGCAGTCGAAAATATGAGATATATTGAACCTCATTCAAACACGCTGCACTAGAGTCCACACACACGAGGGAGAGAGGGAGGAATATAGCTAGCTGCGGTAATGTGACGCTCAGATGATAATCTTTACTGAAGCTGACACAATTCATGCATAAATAAACACAGCTTAAACACTCAGAGATAAGGCATGACGTGCACTGAGAGACGCAGGAAGCAAACACTATATACTGTGTCATAACACATAGCACAACGAGACACGTCACATCATGTCACACACAGCTACTGGGTTACAGACATACGACAAAGCATATCTCTCTCTCAATTCAATTCAATTCAAGGGGCTTTATTGGCATGGGAAACATGTGTTAACATTGCCAAAGCAAAGTGAGGTAGATAATAAACAAAAGTGAAATAAACAATACAAATGAACAGTAAACATTACACATACAGAAGTTCAAAAAGAATAAAGACATTTCAAATGTCATATTATGTATATATACAGTGTTGTAACGATGTGCAAATGATTAAAGTACAAAAGGGAGAATAAATAAACATAAATATGGGTTGTATTTACAATGGTGTTTGTTCTTCACTGGTTGCCCTTTTCTTGTGGCAACAGGTCACACATATTGCTGCTGTGATTGGACAATGTGGTATTTCACCCAATAGATATGGGAGTTTATCAAAATTGGATTTGTTTCGAATTCTTTGTGGGTCTGTGTAATATGAGGGAAATATGTGTCTCTAATTTGGCAGGAGGTTAGGAAGTGCAGCTCTGTCTCCACCTCATTTTGTGGACAATGTGCACATAGCCTGTCTTTTCTTGAGAGCCATGTCTGCCTACGGCGGCCTTTCTCAATAGCAAGGCTATGCTCACTGAGTCTGTACATAGTCAAAGCTTTCCTTAAGTTCGGGTCAGTCACAGTGGTCAGGTATTTTGCCACTCTCTGTTTAGGGCCAAATGGCATTCTAATTTGCTCTGTTTTTTTTGTAATTCTTTCCAATGTGTCAAGTAATTGTCTTTTTGTTTTCTCATGATTTGGTTGGGTCTAATTGGGTTGCTGTCCTGGTGCTCTGTGGGGTTTCTCTCTCTCTTTCTCTCTCTCACCATTTCCTGGTGTCTGCTGATTGGGTAACAGGCTCAACGTGGGTATACTATATGTGTCAGGGATACGGGTGTAAGTAGATAAGGGCTGATGGCAAGGAAGGTACAGAATGTGTGATTTAACCCTCTAGAGTGTGCTGTAACATCATTGCAACCTACCCTGAACAGCTTGGTGAGGGGTGCCAGGTAAGGTGAGCTAGGTAGACAGCTGGGTTCTGAGCTAGGTAAGGTAAGATTGGTAGACACATGGGCTGTGAGCTAGCTAAGGTAAGCTAGGTAGACACATGGGCATTGAGCTATCTAAGGTAAGCTAGGTAGACATCTGAGCTGTGAGCTATCTAAGGTAAGCTAGGTAGACATCTGAGCTGTGAGCTATCTAAGGTAAGCTAGGTAGACATCTGAGCTGTGAGCTATCTAAGGTAAGCTAGGTAGACATCTGAGCTGTGAGCTATCTAAGGTAAGCTAGGTAAACATCTGAGCTGTGAGCTATCTAAGGTAAGCTAGGTAGACATCTGAGCTGTGAGCTATCTAAGGTAAGCTAGGTAGACATCTGAGCTGTGAGCTATCTAAGGTAAGCTAGGTAGACATCTGAGCTGTGAGCTATCTAAGGTAAGCTAGGTAGACATCTGAGCTGTGAGCTATCTAAGGTAAGCTAGGTAAACATCTGAGCTGTGAGCTATCTAAGGTAAGCTAGGTAGACATCTGAGCTGTGAGCTATCTAAGGTAAGCTAGGTAGACATCTGAGCTGTGAGCTATCTAAGGTAAGCTAGGTAGACATATGAGCTGTGAGCTAGGGAAGTGAAATTCAAATCTGCAGTGTCCAGTTATTTAGAATATTGTGGTGCGTTAGTTTACAGCACAACTGTCTTTGCGAGGGGGAAATAAAGCCTAGAGTGGTCATGAGAAAAGACGAGGTGATCAGTAGGATATCAGAGAGGAGATAATTAGTATCCCTTATAGGGGGCAGTGGGGAAAGTTGAGCCAAAGGGGAAAGTTGAGCCAAAGGGGAAAGTTGAGCCAAAGGGGTAAGTTGAGCCAAAGGGGAAAGTTGAGCCAAAGGGGTAAGTTGAGCCAAAGGGGAAAGTAGGCCAAAGGGGAAAGTTGAGCCAAAAGGGAAAGTTGAGCCAAAAGGGTAAGTTGAGCCAAAAGTGTAAGTTGAGCCAAAAGTGTGAGCCAAAGTTGAGCCAAAAAGGGCCAAAGGGATAAGTTGAGCCAAAAGGGAAAGTTGAGCCAAAAGGGTAAGTTGAGCCAAAAGGGTAAGTTGAGCCAAAAGGGTAAGTTGAGCCAAAAGGGAAAGTTGAGCCAAAAGGGTAAGTTGAGCCAAAAGGGTAAGTTGAGCCAAAAGGGTAAGTTGAGCCAAAAGGGTAAGTTGAGCCAAAAGGGAAAGTTGAGCCAAAAGGGTAAGTTGAGCCAAAAGGGTAAGTTGAGCCACCGTTGTTTGTAGGAAACAATACACAAAATGTACAATTTAAGCAAATATTTACAAAGAGGTCATCATTTCATGGAGTTTGTGAAGGAACCAACCACATGGAAAAAGTTAGGTCCAAAACACTGATTTTTACAAAGTCAAATAAATGTTTTGTGTTCGAGGTTTAATGATGGCTGTATCTAAACCAAAGTAGATACTTTTAAGATTGTTCGATACATCAGTTGTGGTCTCTATAAGCTTTAATATGATGTCCTAAACCTAGCATGAAAGTGCGTCCTTGTAGCCGTACGGGCTAACATGAGCAAATGGCAAGTTGCGAAAATGTAAGTGTTTTCTTCCCAGGCGTAATGCAAGGCATTATCGCTGGGATATGAGGTCTGGACAGGGCCTGGACTATGTTAAAGGTTTTTTGTTTTATGTACAATTTGTTTGTTAGGTGTTAAACCAGTGTTATAAAATGATTGAAAGACAAAAAAACGATTGTATTTGTGTTTGTGTTCAATTGTGGGAAATAAAGATAGACGTGGTTTTAAAAAGGTAGACTTAACTCTCCCTGTCCCGTGGCTCAACCTACCCCATACCCAGGCTAAAGTTGTGCCAAAAATGTTTGCATGCATTCTGATTATTTCCAGAGATACAGAACAGCCTGAAATATATGTAGATATCTTTGTTAGAAAGAAGACTATATTTCCCTTTAAGAAGTAATGCTGAATGTAAAAAATGACTCAACTTAACCCCATTCTCTCCTAACATTAAATGTCTGATCCTGTGTAGCTCATTTGGTAGAGCATGGTGCAAATGATCATGGGTTTGATTCACACCGGGGCAATGGATATGTAAATCACTTTGGATAAATTGCATATACTATATACTGTCTGCTTATATTCACAGAAGTATTGACATTGTGTAGCCTTCTTGGATAATGTGTTTTTCTACCACATGCGAGTGTATAATTCCTTTACATAATACACTTGACTGGGCACAAAGACATCATGCTACTCTGCTGTGAGGGGACATGTTGAGTGAAATGATTTTGAATGTGGTGAAAACAGGTTGAATTAGAAGAAAATACAGGAAATGGGCTGAAATTATACTAATTTGTCACTGCCTGGGACACCACGTGGGTGCAATTAATGATCAGGTAGAACAGAAAACCAGCAGTACTCCAGACCTCCAGGATGTGAATGCCTCTGGTCTACACAGTATTATTGATGTCTTTCTATCTGGTGTCATCAGATTCAGATGAGAAAATACATCACCCCTTTATGATTGTTTGGGACTATTTGATACTCCTGCTCCATCAAACACTCCTAATATCACTTTTGTATCTCTAATCTCTTATTCCAATTTGTTCATCGAAGTCAGCAGGGCATTGTAGGGGATTGTAATCAATTCATCTCTCTACCTTCAGAGCTACTGGCGGAATGGATACGAGAGTGTTGTTCTGCTGTGGTGCAAGGAAAGAGAAAGAGAGGGAAAGAGAGAGAAAGAGAGGGAAAGAGAGAGAAAGAGAGGGAAAGAGAGAGAAAGAGAGGGAAAGAGAGAGAAAGAGAGGGAAAGGGAGAGAAAGAGAGGGAAAGGGAGAGAAAGAGAAAGAATGAGAGGGAAAGAGAGAGAAAGATAGGGAAAGAGAGAGAAAGAGAGAGAAAGAGAGAGAAAAGAGAGAAAGAGAGGGAAAGGGAGGGAAAGAGAGGGATAGAGAGAGAAAGAGAGGGAAAGAGAGAGAAAGAGGGAAAGGGAAGGGAAAGAGAGGGAAAGAGCGAGAAAGAGAGGGAAAGAGAGAGAAAGGGAGAAATAGAGGGAAAGAGAGGGAAAGAGAGAGAAAGAGAGAGGAGGAGAGGGGAAGGGAAGGAAAGAGAGGGAAATAGCGAGAAAGAGAGGGAAAGAGAGAGAAAGTGAGAGAAATAGAGGGAAAGAGAGAGAAAGAGAGGGAAATAGAGGGAAAGAGAGAGAAAGAGAGGGAAAGAGAGGGAAAGAGAGAGAAAGAGATAGAAAGAGAGGGAAAGAGAGGGAAAGAGAGGGAAATGGAGGGAAAAAGAGAGAAAGAGAGAGAAAGAGAGGGAAAGGGAGGGAAAGAGAGGGAAAGAGAGGGAAAGAGAGAGAAAGAGAGAGAAAGAGAGAGAAAGAGAGGGAAAGAGAGGGAAATGGAGGGAAAGAGAGAGAAAGAGAGAGAAAGAGAGTGAGAGAAAGAGAGAGAAAGGGAGGGAAAGAGAGGGAAAGAGAGGGAGACAGAGAAATAAGGGAATAGCGAGAGGGATGGACAGGGAGTCAGAGAAAGAGGGGAATAGAGAGAGGGATGGAGAGGGAGACAGAGAAAGCAGGGAATATATAGAGGGGATGGAGAGGGAGTCAGAGAAAGAAGGGAATGGAGAGAGGGATGGAGAGGGAGACAGAGAAATAAGGGAATAGAGAGAGAGGGATGGAGAGGGAGACAGAGAAAGAAGGAAATAGAGCAAGAGGGATGGAGAGGGAGACAGAGAAAGAAGGGAATAGAGAGAGCGGGATGGAGAGGGAGACAGAGAAATAAGGGAATAGAGAGAGAGGGATGGAGAGGGAGACAGAGAAAGAAGGAAATAGAGAGAGAGGGATGGAGAGGGAGACAGAGAAAGAAGGAAATAGAGCAAGAGGGATAGATAAATTGAGAAAGAAAAATATAAAGAGAGTGAAAGAGAGAAATAGAAAGAGATAGATGGAAAGAGAGAGAGTGAGAAACAGAAATAGAGAGAGGGGATAAACAGAGAGAGTGAGAGAGAGAGAAAGAGAGGTGGGCAGAGAGAGAGAGGCAGTGAGATGGAGAGATACACTGAACTGCAGGGCTGTGGGTCCCTGTCGGTGCCTCTCAGGGGGTGTGATGTGGCTTGTATAATACAGTATAATTCTCCTGTGTCCCTTTGCCGATGTCACTCTGATATGTTGTGTGTGTGTGTTTGTGAGGCTGTGTGTGTGTATGTGTGTGTGGGTGCAATATGTGTGTGTATACCTGTGTGTGTGGGTGCAGTATGTGTGTGTATACCTGTGTGTGTGCGTATAGCTAGCTATGATACACCTAGTGGTGTGCTAGCTGGCTGGTGAGAAGCTAATCTAGTGAGGAGCATTTTATTTGACTGCCCGGCGGGGGTTACCGCAGGAAGAGGGAACATGCTGTTGTTCCAAATAGAATACTAATTAAAATGTTGACTTGAAAACAGAGTGTCTGTTGAGGCAGTCCTGCTGGGAAGATATGAAGACACCATGAATACATTCCTGTTCTCTTTCCTAAACACAGGCTATTGGACACGGCACTGGACAGGTCCCTGATGAGAATCTAAATGAATTATGTTTTAAAGAGCTCCGTCTGGGTATGTTCTCTTTCAGCTCATAAAAGCAGTAAGAAAATTAGGCCTACTGTTGGTGGATAACAGCTCATTGTGATTGAACAATCCATAGAATAAAATCACTTCTGGGAAAATTGGAACACACTAAACAAACAACAACATGGATAACAGCTCATTGTGATTGAACTGGATAAACCACTTCTCCAACCTGTTCAGCCATATAACAAATAACAAACAGCAAACATACACATGATCATTTACAAAACTTAGAATCAGCTATTAAAGACTACCAGAACCCACTGGATTCTCCAATTACATTATTTGAGCTATAGGACAAAATACAAACCCTCCAACCCAAAAAGGCCTGTGGTGTTGGTGGTATACTAAACAAAATGATAAAATATGCAAACAAATTCAAAAGGGCTATTCTTAAACTCTTCAACATTATTTGGAACCAAGGTTTGATCTTTGACACCAATAATTACTGTGGAATCTGCATCAACAGTAACCTTCAAAAACATTATCTGCGGTATCATCAACAGCAAATACCAACATTTCCTCAGCGAAAACAATATACTGAGCATTGTTGTTATTTTTTATGTAGGCTACACTGTCCTGCAAAATCATTATTTTGTCCTGCATTTGCATATTTTAAATGTGGTCACCCTAGACAAACACCCAATTGAGACTGCATGCAGAATTCTGCTAAAATATCCTTCATGTACAATGCATGCAGAGCAGAATGAGGACTAAACCCGCTAATTATCAAATGCAGAGAAGAGCTGTTCAATTCTTCAACCATCTAAAAGGAAGCGATGCCCAAACATTCCACCATAAAGCCCTCACCTACAGAGAGATGAAACTAGAGAAGAGTCCCCTCAGCCAGCTGATTCAAGGGCTCTGTTCACAAACGCAAACAGACCCCACAGAGACCCAGGACAGCCACACAATTAGACCCAACCTATTATGAAAAAATTAAAAGATAACTATTTGACACACTGGAAAGAATAAATAAAAAAACAGACCAAACTGGAATAGTATCTGGCCCTAAACAAGAGGAGAAATATGAATACGATTTTTTGGCGGGAGGAGAAAGAGAGAGAGAGAGAGAGAGAGAGAGAGCAAGAGAGAAAATGTGTATGTGTGTCCTCACAGACAGTGGATCAGTGACAACGCTGGCCTATCTGAGGCATTGCCTTGTATCCTGTGTGATGTTGATGTCACCAGGCTAGTCTGTCCAAGGCAAAGTGTTGGAAATGATTTACATCAAACTGAGGGGATGGAGGGAGAAGAGGAGAAGGGATGGATGCAGGAAAAAGATGATTAAAGGAAAAGAGAGAGAACACATTTTAAATGCCTCCTGAATGAGCCCTCCAGGGGAATGTGATACTGTGCTGCAACTGAGATATCACTGTTAACTCCTGCGATGTTGTGGACATGTTTTATTCTCTACTGAATGCAGTTTGTTTAATTATGTTTATTTTATATGTTTGTATGTTTTATTCATACCACAGTCACCTGCAGCCTTCAACAGATTCAACTTGTGAGTTTGAAGACAGGATTTGTTAGAGCTGAGCGGAGGAAGGAAAGAAAGGGAAGGAGAGAGAAGGGAGAGAGGAAGAAGGGAAGGATGGAGAAGGGAGGGAGAAGGGAAGGAATGGAGGGAGGGAGAAGGGAACCAGGAAAGGGAGAATGGAAGGAATGGAGGGAGGGAGAAGGGAAGGAGGGAAGGGAGGTAGAGAGAAGAGAGGGAGGGAGAAGGGAAGGAGGGAAGGGAGGTAGAGAGAAGAGATGGAGGGAGAAGGGAGGGAGAAGGAGGGAGGGAGAAAGGAACAATGGAAGGAGGGGAAGGGAAGGAGGGAGGAGGGAGGAAGAAGGAGGGGAGGGAGGGAGAAGGGAGAGAGGAAGAAGGGAGGGAGAAAGGAACAAGGGAAGGGAGAATGGAAGGAATGGAGGGAGGGAGAAGGGAAGGAGGGAAGGGAGGTAGAGAAGAGAGGGAGGGAGAAGGGGGAGGGAGGAGGGAGAAGAAGGAGGGAGGGAGGTAGAGGAGAGGAGGGAAGGGAAAGGGAGGGAAAGAAGGGAAGGAGGAGAGGGAGGGAGGAAGAACTGAAGGAGGGAGGAAGGAAGGGAGGGTGGGAGAAGGGAAGGAGGGAAGGGAGGTAGAGAGAAGAGATGGAGGGAGAAGGGAAGGAGGGAAGGGAGGTAGAGAGAAGAGATGGAGGGAGAAGGGAGGGAGAAGGAGGGAGGGAGAAAGAGGGAGGGAGAAAGGAACAATGGAAGGGAGGGAGAAGGGAAGGAGGGAAGGGAGGGAGGAAGAAGTGAAGGAGGGAGGAAGGAAGGGAGGGAGGGAGAAGGGAGAGAGGAAGAAGGGAAGGATGGAGATGGAGGGGAAGGGAGAAAAGAACAAGGGAAGGGAGAATGGAAGGAATGGAGGGAGGGAGAAGGAAGGAGGAGGGAGAAAGGGGAGGGAGGGAGGGAGGGAGAAGGGAAGGAGGGAAGGGAGGTAGAGAGAAGAGATGGAGGGAGAAGGGAGGGGGGAGGAGGAGAGGAAGGGAGAAAGGAACACAGGGAAGGGAGGCAGGGAGAAGGGAAGGAGGGAAAGGAGGTAGAGAGAAGAGATGGAGGGAGAAGGGAGGGAGAATGAGGGAGGGAGAAAGGAACACAGGGAAGGGAGGGAGAAGGGAAGGAGGGAGGGAAGGGGAGGAAGATGTGAAGGAGGGAGGAAGGAAGGGAGGGTGGGAGAAGGGAGAGAGGAAGAAGGGAAGGATGGAGAAGGGAGGGAGAAAGGAACAAGGGAAGGGAGAATGGAAGGAATGGAGGGAGGGAGAAGGGAAGGAGGGTAGGGAGGTAGAGAGAAGAGATGGAGGGAGAAGGGAAGGAGGGAAGGGAGGTAGAGAGAAGAGAGGGAGGGAGAAGGGAAGGAGGGAAGGGAGGGAGAAAGGAACACAGGGAAGGGAGGGAGGGAGAAGGGAAGGAGGGAAGGGAGGTAGAGAGAAGAGATTGAGGGAGAAGGGAAGGAGGGAGGGAGAAGGGAAGGAGGGAAGGGAGGTAGAGAGAAGAGATGGAGGGAGAAGAAGAGATGGGGAGGGAGGAAGGAGGGAGGGAGAAAGGAACACAGGGAAGGGAGGGAGGGAGGGAGAAGAAGGGAGGAGGGAGGGAGAAAGGAGGAAGAGAAGAAGAGATGGAGGGGGAGAGGGAAGGAGGGAGGAGAGGGAGGAGGGAGGGAGAAAGGAACACAGGGAAGGGAGGGAGGGAGAAGGGGAGGAGGGAAGGGAGGTAGAGAGAAGAGATGGAGGGAGAAGGGAGGGAGAAGGAGGGAGGGAGAAAGGAACACAGGGAAGGGAGGGAGAGAGAAGGGAAGGAGGGAAGGGAGGTAGAGAGAAGAGAGGGAGGGAGAAGGGAGGGAGGGAGGGAGAAGGGAAGGAGGGAAGGGAGGTAGAGAGAAGAGATGGAGGGAGAAGGGAGGGAGAAGGAGGGAGGGAGAAAGCAACACAGGGAAGGGAGGGAGGGAGAAGGGAAGGAGGGAAGGGAGGTAGAGAGAAGAGATGGAGGGAGAAGGGAAGGAGGGAAGGGGGGTAGAGAGAAGAGATGGAGGGAGAAGGGAGGGAGAAGGAGGGAGGGAGAAAGGAACAATGGAAGGGAGGGAGAAGGGAAGGAGGGAAGGGAGGGAGGAAGAAGTGAAGGAGGGAGGAAGGAAGGGAGGGTGGGAGAAGGGAGAGAGGAAGAAGGGAAGGATGGAGAAGGGAGGGAGAAAGGAACAAGGGAAGGGAGAATGGAAGGAATGGAGGGAGGGAGAAGGGAAGGAGGGTAGGGAGGTAGAGAGAAGAGATGGAGGGAGAAGGGAAGGAGGGAAGGGAGGTAGAGAGAAGAGAGGGAGGGAGAAGAGAAGGAGGGAAGGGAGGTAGAGAGAAGAGATGGAGGGAGAAGGGAAGGAGGGATGGAGAAGGGAAGGAGGGAAGGGAGGTAGAGAGAAGAGATGGAGGGAGAAGGGAGGGAGAAGGAGGGAGGGAGAAAGGAACAATGGAAGGGAGGGAGAAGGGAAGGAGGGAAGGGAGGGAGGAAGAAGTGAAGGAGGGAGGAAGGAAGGGAGGGAGGGAGAAGGGAGAGAGGAAGAAGGGAAGGATGGAGATGGGAAGGAGAAAGGAACAAGGGAAGGGAGAATGGAAGGAATGGAGGGAGGGAGAAGGGAAGGAGGGAAGGGAGAGGGAGAGAGGAGGGAGGGAGAAGGGAGGGAGGGAGGGAGAAGGGAAGGAGGGAAGGGAGGTAGAGAGAAGAGATGGAGGGAGAAGGAGGGAGGGAGAAAGGAAGAATGGAAGGAAGAGATGGGGAGAAGGGAAGGAGGGAGGGAGGGGAGGAAGAAGTGAAGGAGGGAGGAAGGAAGGGAGGGAGGGAGAAGGGAAGGGGGGAGGGAAGGGAGGTAGAGAGAAGAGATGGAGGGAGAAGGGAAGGACGGAAGGGAGGTAGAGAGAAGAGATGGAGGGAGAAGGGAGAAGGGAGGGAGAAGGGGAGGGGGAAAGGAAGAATGGAAGGGAGGGAGAAGGGAAGGAGGGGAGTGAGGGAGGAAGAAGTGAAGGAGGGAGAAAGGAAGGAGAGGGAGGGAGAAGGGAGGGAAGGAGAAGTGAGGGAGAGAGAAGGGAGGGAGGGAGAAGGGTGGGAGAAGAGAGGGAGAGAGAAGGGAGGGAGGGAGAAGTGAAGGAGGGAGGAAGGAAGGGAGGGAGGGAGAGGGGAGGGAAGGAGAAGGGAGGGAAGGAGAAGTGAGGGAGAGAGAAGGGAGGGAGGGAGAAGGGTGGGAGAAGAGAGGGAGAGAGAGAAGTGAGGGAGGGAGAAGTGCGGGGGAGGGAGGGTGGTAATTCTAAGGGGATGTTATAGTTCTAATAATGCAACAAATATTTGTAAAGCCCTCGCTGGCACAGGGAAGATAATAATTATCTCTGCCCCCCTCAGGTGCTACAGAAGGGCTTCTGGACGTTTCAGACGACTCTTTGCCCTAAACGAGTACCTGAAGAAACTTTGCAACGACAGGAATGTCTCTTTTTGTGACAACTTTGATTTGCTGTGGGAGCAACCAATAATTTTTAAAAGAGACAGGATTCACCCTAACTGCAGGGGTTCTAGGATTATTTCCAACAACATGGCAAACTGTTTTACAGACTGACAGACAGGGTCTGGCAGTGCTCCAGTTCTCCCTGTCAGAATAAGCAACATAGAACTTAGAAAGCATATCAGCTCCTGTAGAAATTTCATTATGGTTATTGTGCGACCTAATTTATGTTCCTTTAACTCCACCTTTCTACTGAGTTCATACAAACTGTCATCTCCTACCATTCTGATAGATTGGAGAGTGTCAGAAAACATGGTTAGCTACATAGCCGTCTTTGTATCAAAGATAATTGTGTAGTCTAGAGCGATTTTCTAGGTTAGCCAGCCAGCTATTGTCGTTCTTTTAACGCAACGTAACGTGATCAACACTGCTAGCTAGCCAGCTAGCCCCCGAATAGCAGCACTGTAGAAACTATCACACTCAACGGAACGACTTGATTAGTGTAGTGTCAACAACGCAGCCACTGCCAGCTAGCCTACAAAGTCAACAACGCAGCCACTGCCAGCTAGCCTACTTCAGCAGTACGGTATCATTTTAATCATTTTAGTCAATAAGATTCTTGCTACGTAAGCTTAACTTTCTGAACATTCGAGACGTGTAGTCCACTTGTCATTCCAATCTCCTTTGCATTAGCGTAGCCTCTTCTGTAGCCTGTCAACTATGTGTCCGTCTATCCCTGTTCTCTCCTCTCTGCACAGACCATACAAACGCTCCACACCGCGTGGCCGCGGCCACCCTAATCTGGTGGTCCCAGCGCGCACGACCCACGTGGAGTTCCAGGTCTCCGGTAGCCTCTGGAACTGCCGATCTGCGGCCAACAAGGCAGAGTTCATCTCAGCCTATGCCTCCCTCCAGTCCCTCGACTTCTTGGCACTGACGGAAACATGGATCACCACAGATAACACTGCTACTCCTACTGCTCTCTCTTCGTCCGCCCACGTGTTCTCGCACACCCCGAGAGCTTCTGGTCAGCGGGGTGGTGGCACCGGGATCCTCATCTCTCCCAAGTGGTCATTCTCTCTTTCTCCCTTACCCATCTGTCTATCGCCTCCTTTGAATTCCATGCTGTCACAGTTACCAGCCCTTTCAAGCTTAACATCCTTATCATTTATCGCCCTCCAGGTTCCTCGGAGAGTTCATCAATGAGCTTGATGCCTTGATAAGCTCCTTTCCTGAGGACGGCTCACCTCTCACAGTTCTGGGCGACTTTAACCTCCCCACGTCTACCTTTGACTCATTCCTCTCTGTCTCCTTCTTTCCACTCCTCTCCTCTTTTGACCTCACCCTCTCACCTCCCCCTCCTCACAAGGCAGGCAATACGCTCGACCTCATCTTTACTAGATGCTGTTCTTCCACTAACCTCACTGCAACCCCTCCAAGTCTCCGACCACTACCTTGTATCCTTTTCCTCTCGCTCTCATCCAACACTTCCCACACTGCCCCTACTCGGATGGTATCGCGCCGTCCCAACCTTCGCTCTCTCTCCCCCGCTACTCTCTCCTCTTCCATCCTATCATCTCTTCCCTCTGCTCAAACCTTCTCCAACCTATCTCCTGATTCTGCCTCCTCAACCCTCCTCTCCTCCCTTTCTGCATCCTTTGACTCTCTATGTCCCCTATCCTCCAGGCCGGCTCGGTCCTCCTCCTCCCGCTCCGTGGCTCGACGACTCATTGCGAGCTCACAGAACAGGGCTCCGGGCAGCCGAGCGGAAATGGAGGAAAACTCGCCTGGTGGCACCTGCGGACCTGGCATCCTTTCACTCCCTCCTCTCTACAGTTTCCTCTTCTGTCTCTGCTGCTAAAGCCACTTTCTACCACTCTAAATTCCAAGCATCTGCCACTAACCCTAGGAAGCTCTTTGCCACCTTCTCCTCCCTCCTGAATCCTCCTCCCCTCCCCCTCCTCCCTCTCTGTAGATGACTTCGTCAACCATTTTGAAAAGAAGGTCGACGACATCCGATCCTCTCTTTGCCAAACGTCAAATGACACCGCTGGTTCTGCTCACACTGCCCTACCCTGTGCTCTGACCTCTTTCTCCCTCTCTCTCCAGATGAAATCTCGCCTTGTGACGGCCGGCCGCCCAACAACCTGCCCGCTTGACCCTATCCCCTCCTCTCTTCTCTAGACCATTTCCGGAGACCTTCTCCCTTACCTCACCTCGCTCATCAACTCATCCCTGACCGCTGGCTACGTCCCTTCCGTCTTCAAGAGAGCGAGAGTTGCACCCCTTCTGAAAAAACCTACACTCGATCCCTCCGATGTCAACAACTACAGACCAGTATCCCTTCTTTCTTTTCTCTCCAAAACTCGTGCCGTCCTTGGCCAGCTCTCCCGCTATCTCTCTCAGAATGACCTTCTTGATCCAAATCAGTCAGGTTTCAAGACTAGTCATTCAACTGAGACTGCTCTTCTCTGTATCACGGAGGCGCTCCGCACTGCTAAAGCTAACTCTCTCTCCTCTGCTCTCATCCTTCTAGACCTATCGGCTGCCTTCGATACTGTGAACCATCAGATCCTCCTCTCCACCCTCTCCGAGTTGGGCATCTCCGGCGCGGCCCACACTTGGATTGCGTCCTACCTGACAGGTCGCTCCTACCAGGTGGCGTGGCGAGAATCTGTCTCCTCACCACGCGCTCTCACCACTGGCGTCCCCCAGGGCTCTGTTCTAGGCCCTCTCCTATTCTCGCTATACACCAAGTCACTTGGCTCTGTCATAACCTCACATGGTCTCTCCTATCATTGCTATGCAGACGACACACAATTAATCTTCTCCTTTCCCCTTCTGATGACCAGGTGGCGAATCGCATCTCTGCATGTCTGGCAGACATATCAGTGTGGATGACGGATCACCACCTCAAGCTGAACCTCGGCAAGACGGAGCTGCTCTTCCTCCCGGGAAGGACTGCCCGCTCCATGATCTCGCCATCACGGTTGACAACTCCATTGTGTCCTCCTCCCAGAGCGCTAAGAACCTTGGTGTGATCCTGGACAACACCCTGTCGTTCTCAACTAACATCAAGGCGGTGGCCCGTTCCTGTAGGTTCATGCTCTACAACATCCGCAGAGTACGACCCTGCCTCACACAGGAAGCGGCGCAGGTCCTAATCCAGGCACTTGTCATCTCCCGTCTGGATTACTGCAACTCGCTGTTGGCTGGGCTCCCTGCCTGTGCCATTAAACCCCTACAACTCATCCAGAACGCCGCAGCCCGTCTGGTGTTCAACCTTCCCAAGTTCTCTCACGTCACCCCGCTCCTCCGCTCCCTCCACTGGCTTCCAGTTGAAGCTCGCATCCGCTACAAGACCATGGTGCTTGCCTACGGAGCTGTGAGGGGAACGGCACCTCAGTACCTCCAGGCTCTGATCAGGCCCTACACCCAAACAAGGGCACTGCGTTCATCCACCTCTGGCCTGCTCGCCTCCCTACCACTGAGGAAGTACAGTTCCCGCTCAGCCCAGTCAAAACTGTTCGCTGCTCTGGCCCCCCAATGGTGGAACAAACTCCCTCACGACGCCAGGACAGCGGAGTCAATCACCACCTTCCGGAGACACCTGAAACCCCACCTCTTTAAGGAATACCTAGGATAGGATAAAGTAATCCTTCTCACCCCCCCCCCTTAAAAGATTTAGATGCATTATTGTAAAGTGGCTGTTCCACTAGATGTCATAAGGTGAACGCACCAATTTGTAAGTCGCTCTGGATAAGAGCGTCTGCTAAATGACTTAAATGTAAATGTAAAATGGTTGTAAAGTTAATAATTTGGTTGTTTTTCCATTGGTTAACTCCAGGCAGATGCCCCAGGTGCAGAGTGGCCCACACTCATTGAATATTAGAGCAATCACTAGTAAAAACCTTTCTTCTGAATAACCTCATTACTGAGCACAAAGTTCATCGCATGTTTCTCAGTCTTCAGACTGTAGTGCCACTCTTATTGAAGCCATTCTCTGGACCTGGTTATTACCAAGAGGCTTTCTATTGACATATCCTGTATGGTTTATGTTGCTTTATCTGATCACCACTGTGTGTTCATTACTACCTTGTTGCCCATAGCACAGGGTAATACTGAACACATTAAGAAACACTATCCTACCTTTGAAGTTGCTACATATTTTATTGAGTGTATGAACAATAAACACTCCACGACCTATTCTGCCTTCCTCTTGTGATGATTTGGTTGACAACTTTAATAACAATTTAATAGAAAATTGATGCCATAGCTCCAGTAAAGTTGAGAAAGGCCACATCCAAATGGAGACTGAGGAAACAAATAAATGAAGGAGAAATTGCAGAAAGGCAGAGCGGAAGTAGAGAAAGTCAAAGTTGCAGGTCCATTATGATATTCTGAAGGAGCAACTTGGCATATACATTATAACAATGCAATTAGAAATGCCAAACGGACTCATTTTTCTAACTTGATCACTAATAATCAGAATAATTCTAGTGATCTTCTCAACCATTGATGGCCTGATAAACTATCGTTAATCACTCCCTGTTCCCAGGCACTTTCCCCTCTCCACTCAACACTGCTATGGTGAAACCCCTTCTGGAGAAAAGTCATCTAGATTATTCAGCTTTTAGCAATTTTGGGAATCTCCAACCTTTCATTCTTAAGCAACATATTTGAGAAATTGGTTTTCAAACACCAAAAATGTTTTTTTTTAAGTGCCAAATATATTTTCAAAAAATTATAATCTGGTTTTCTGGCACACCACAGCACAGAGACAGCCTTAGTTAAAGTGGTCATTTGTCTTAGCGCCAACAGACATGCCAAACAGCTCTCTGTCCTTCTATTCTTTGATTTAAGTGCTGCATTCGACACTGTTGACTATGATGTCCTTCTGGACAGACTGGATTGATAAATATTGATACATTACCTATTTAACCGCTCAAGAGTTTTGGTCCCCCGTAACTCCGAGAAAATACATATCACAGATGGCGTTCCGCAAGGTTTGATTTTGGGTCCGGTACTGTTCAGTTTATATGCTGTATGTTACTGTATGTTACCTTGGCGACGTTATCAGAAAGCACAGCATTGACTTCCACTGCTACGCAGACGATACACAACTTTACATTTCTGTGTCACTAGATGATTTTAGCTTCACGGATAAATTATTAGACTGTATTAGTGATTTAAATGCTTGGGATGGCTCACAACTTCCTCCAGTTAAATCAAGACTAGAACGAGGTACTTGTTGGAGCTAAAACACAAAGAGAATCTTCCCACACATTTTAATTCACAGTCAACAAAGATAAAACACCAGGTAAAAACCTAAGCATCATTCTGAACTCAATTTCAAATCTCACATTAGGAATGTGACCAAAATAGATTTTTACCACTTGAGGAACATTGCCAAGGTGCAGACGTTTCTCTCTCAGGCTGATAAAGAGAGACTCATCCACGCTTTTATTACAAGCAGGCTTGACTACTGTAATGCTCCTGTCTGGTCCACCGAAGAAAGCCATTGCAAAACATACAGAATGCTGAAGCACGGGTACTAACCAAGAGCAGATTGAGAGCACACATTAGACTGGTTTTAATGTCTCTGCACTGGCTTCCTGTACGTTTAAGAATTGATTTGAAGATGATTCTATTGGTTTTTAAATCAATCCACGATTGTGCACCCCAATACATGTCAGACATGCT
>NC_088411.1:29752808-29860308 GCF_034236695.1 Oncorhynchus nerka
ATACATTTTAGGCACAACGCCATCTCAAAGCTAGCCCAAGCATTCAACAGACACACACTGACCGAGACCCCAATATTTCTCACACAAATAGATTTGTTTGTGTTTAAAGGGTCAATACTACTAACAGAGACAAGTTATTTCCCTCTGACATGACACACACACACACACACACACACACACGCACGCACGCTCACGTAGACACACACTGTGTCTCCTTGGTCTCATGACTGGGTGTCCACTCATATTGATTGAGTCCTAACAAAGTGCCCAAATCCTTGTAAGACTCCCAAGAGAATAAAGTGTGTAAATCTGTGCCCGTGTGTTTGTGCTTTGGTGGAAGTCCTCTCCAATTCCATGAACTAGAAAATGTGCCATGAATGCTTCACTTATCAGAGATGTGTTGGAGTCTGTTACAGCATAGTAAGTGTCTAAAGGTTGAGTGGAGTCAAGAGTCTTGGCTAGATCAGCTTCTGTCCTCGAGTGGAACTGGCAGAAGGGTGTAGGCCCACCCACTTGGGAGCCAGGACATTACAGATAAAAAATACTCCTCAGCTTCATCAGATGTCTGGGTGGCTGGTCTCGCAGGTGAAGAAACCAGATGTGGAGGTCCTGGGCTGGCGTTGTTACAGTTGGTCTTGGCAGTATGCCAGTTGGACATACTGCCAAATTCTCTAAAACGATGTTGGAGGCGTCTTATTTTAGAGAAATGAACATTAAAATCTATGGCAACAGCTCTGGTGGATATTCCTGCAGTCAGCATGAGAATTGCACAATCCCTCAAAACTTGAGACATCTGTGGCATTGTGTTGTGTGACAATACCGCACACTTTTATTTTCCCCAACACAAGGTGCACCTGTGTAATGATCAGGCTGTTTATTCAGCTTTTTGATATGCCACACCTGTCAGGTGGATGAATTATCTTGGCAAAGGAAAAATGTTCACTAACAAGGACGTAAACAAATTTGTACTCAAAATTTTAGAGAAATAAGCTTTTTGTGCATATGGAATATTTCTGCAATCTTATATTTCAGCCCATGAAACATGGGACCAACACTTTACATGTTGCATTTATATTTGTGTTCAGTATATTTGACAAGCATGTAAGACACTTTTTCCCAGACTACATGAAGTTTTCTGTCATTTAACCTCTCTATACAGTCCTAACAGAAAGGCAATGCACCACTATGTACTGTACATCCTAAACAACTACACAATCACCATCCAATCAGACGTCTGCTTATAGCTCCACTTACCCAGCAGGCCATGCAGAAAGACAATCCTCAAAAGGATAGAAAATAAAGGAAGGAACGAGACTTAGACATGGATAGGAAATAGACTGAGGGTGGTGGAGAGGAGAGAGCAGGGGAGGCCGAGGGCAGAGTCCCCCAACCACGCAACACAATCACCACTGTTGATACAATATTGACATGGCACTAATGGCCTTAGCTCTCAGGCTCACTGGGCGGTGTGGCGGGGGCGGCCGGTGTATGTGTGTTAGAGGGGTAGCGAAGCGAGGCGGAGATCGCGTGGATGGTCTGGCCATACCCACTACCCAACCCACTTTAGACTGAACAGCTAAACACACACACACACACCGTCCGATTTGTCTGTATGTATTAAGCTCAGACACTTGACCACCGCAACACTTAACTCCCTCAGAAGGACTAGACTACACGGAAGCTTTAGTGACCTATACAGACACACACATCCATACATGCATGCACACACAGACAAAAATTACACACACACACCACCTTTGAATAATTACAGTAGTACCAGCCTTTCCCCAAACTCATGTGGCCATCCTCTCTCCTTTTCAATTCTAATTGTGAGGTAATCAGTTACTAGTAAAGAAGTCTATCAAGCAGGCGGCTGCAGTAAACAGAGTTTGGTACAGGGTTTAAGCTGCTGCTCCGCCCCTCTTTCAGTGACCAGGTTAGAACAAGGCTGGTGGTTACATCCTGCTCTCTGGGTCACATGGTGAGGTGTGATAGGGACAGGAACAGCTAAAGGAAAAGCCACTCTCTCCTCAGTGACAGTGGAAAGGTTTCATGGAAATTGGACTTCCTTTGGAGAGACTTAAAGTCATTACATGCAATCTCCCACCAGCGATGCACAGCATCCGAAACAGGCCTCACAATACAAGTGTCAATTAGGACCTTTTCATTGGCCAGGTTGTCCGATGAGTGGGTTGAAGACAAGAGAGAGGAGAAAGGGGAGAGGGAGTGCATCCCAAATGGCATCCTATTCCCTATAAAGTGCACTACTTTTGACTAGAACCCTATGGGACTTAGCCATAGAGGTTTGTGGGTAACCACATCACTGTACTTTTCCGGTTCTTTCTTTCCATGGTGAAAGACAGAGAAGAAGAGAGAGGAGACACTTATTCTTAATAGTCTGGCTCCCTGCTGATCTGTGTTCACCCAAATGGCACCCTATTCCCTACATACTGCACTACTTTTGACCATAGCCCTATGGGACTGGGTCAAATATAGTGCACTGCATAAGGAATAGGGTGCCATTTGGGATGTCTGCTCTCTCTTTGTCGCTGTCCACCTCAGTGGAAGGAATGGAAAGCCATTTTACTGTGGCCTTGACCTCCGAATCTCCACTCTGCTGGGGTGACTCAAATGATGGGTTCTGGAGTGTGTGTGTGTGTGTGTGTGTGTGTGTGTGTGTGTGTGTGTGTGTGTGTGTGTGTGTGTGCAGAGTGAGGCTCCGAGTGTGCCAGCCAACCAGTCATCCCTCCCAACCAGTCAACTGAATTACTTCTCTATGGTAAAGCCTAGTTGCTCCTCGTTGGAAAACCCAGACTGTGAAATAAACTATTTCTGTCCACAGCAGGTGTCCCTCAGCATGATAACATAACGATGTGTTAGACTGAACGAAAGCTGTTATGACACTTATTTGACATTGTTTCATATTGAACAAAGACGAGGTAACACTAGACACTTATGTAGCTGTCCTTCCGACATTTCCCAATCATCTTCCTTCTACCTTCTATTACTGAACTTGTACAATCTGGAAGACAGAAGAGCGGTAGCCTAGCAGTTAGAACATTGGGACAGTAACTGAAATGTCGCTGGTTCGAATCCCCGACTATGGGAAAAATCTGTTGATGTGCCCTTGAGCAAGACACTTAACCCTAAATGCTTCTGTGAGACACTGGATAAGAGCGTTTGCTAAATGCCTAAAATGTAAATGTAATGAGAACCTAATGGAGAGTGTAAGGTGTTAGAAATAGGCTCTATCTTTACCTCCAATGACTGGACCAGACCCCCAAATGAGAACCTACCCCATGAGTTGTCTCCATGGCATTGGCCCCCTGTGTCTTCCTATTGATTCACACTACTGCACTTGTTAAAGTGAAGCGTTGATCATTTGCTGCATCCCAATTGGCATCCTTTTCCGTATGTAGTGCACTACGTGCTCTGGTCAAAAGTAGTGCAATATACAACGTATAGGGTGCCATTTAGAATACTCACACTCTGTGGCATGAGGCTGAATTCCTATGTCTGATAGTGAAATGATGAGATGTTGCTATCACCACCAGATATTACATTATATTTCCCGCACCCCATGCTTTATGATTGACAGCTGCTCCACAAATATGTGTGTGTGCATGTGCTCCTATGTTTGTGTGTGTGTGTGTGCTCATATATGTGTGTGTGTGTGTGTGTGCATGTACCCATATATATGTGTGTGTTTGTGTGTGTGTGTGTGTGTGTGTGTGTGTGTGTGTGTGTGTGTAGCATCATCATGCCGTACAACTCAGGATTGTGATTGGGATGGGGACCAGGGACTGTGAAATGGAGTTTCTTGCCGTCTCAACGAGGCAGGGTGCCCATGACGACCCACCAGAGAGATCTCAGAAATGGTGCCTAGTGCTGCACTCCTCGGATGAGTCCCAAATGGCACTCTATTCCCTTTATAGAGCATTACTTTTGACCAGTGCCTATTGGGATATAAGTACAGGGAAATGCCTTTCTTCCATGCTCTAACCCCAATAATGCAGTAATCAATAACAGTGTAATACTAAAAATAACTTACGGTAGAACAAAAAGACATGAGGAAGTACGTAACCATAGTACATACAGGGTCAGTTCCAGTTCCAGTGGAGTGAGAGGGGTAGATATGTACAGGGGTAAGGTGACTAGGCATCAGGATATATGATAAACAGAGTAGTAGCAGCGTATATGATGATTGTATGTATGTGAGTGTGTGTGTGTGTGTGTGTGTGTGTGTGTGTGTGTGTGTGTGTGTGTGTGTGTGTGTGTGTGTGTGTGTGTTGAGTCACTATAAATGTATGTGCATATTATGTGTTTGTGAGCAAATGATGGAGTGAGTGTTTATGTGTGTGAGTCTGTGTGTGTGTTAGTGTCAGTGTGCTTGAGTGTGTAGGGCCCTGTGAGTGTTTATGTGTGTGAGTCTGTGTGTGTGTGTTAGAGTGTCAGTGTGCTTGAGTGTGTAGGGCCCTGTGAGTGTTTATGTGTGTGAGTCTGTGTGTGTGTTAGAGTGTCAGTGTGCTTGAGTGTGTAGGGCCCTGTGAGTGTGCACAGACACAGTGCAAAACAAAACAAAAATGAACAGGGCCGGGGTTCACCTGGAGATGCTTGGCCTTCATAGATAGATATCTCTCAACACCTCCTCATTCACAACCCTGCCATAAAGTATAACTCTCAGACCAAAGACAGTGCTTAGGATGAAGAGGAATAGATGAATGAGGAGAAAGTGAGAGGGAAAGGAGAAAGAACATGGGAGATGGAGAGGGAGAGAGAATGTTATAAAAGACTGAAATCGAGAGAGCAAGAAAACGAGAGGGAGGTAACAGGAGAGATGTACATTTTGTGCAAATTTGAATGACTGTCTGGGGTATAAATGTTTCACATCTCTCATGGTGGTCAGTGGAAGAGTGGAGGAGCGAAGGAGAGGGGCGCGCCAATGCTGAAATCTATTAACGCTCTCTTCCCTGATAACAAAAGAGAGAAGTTTCTTATCTGGATGGCAGCTGCATGGCAGGGAATATTCACTGCTCAAAAAAATAAAGGGAACACTAAAATAACACATCCTAGATCTGAATGAATGAAATATTCTTATTAAATACTTTTTTCTTTACATAGTTGAATGTGCTGACAACAAAATCACACAAAAATGATCAATGGAAATCAAATTTATCAACCCATGGAGGTCTGGATTTGGAGTCACACTCAAAATTAAAGTGGAAAACCACACTACAGGCTGATCCAACTTTGATGTAATGTCCTTAAAACAAGTCAAAATGAGGCTCAGTGGTGTGTGTGGCCTCCACGTGCCTGTATGACCTCCCTACAACGCCTGGGCATGCTCCTGATGAGGTGGCGGATGGTCTCCTGAGGGATCTCCTCCCAGACCTGGACTAAAGCATCCGCCAACTCCTGGACAGTCTGTGGTGCAACGTGGCGTTGGTGGATGGAGCGAGACATGATGTCCTAGATGTGCTCAATTGGATTCAGGTTTGGGGAACGGGCGGGCCAGTCCATAGCATCAATGCCTTCCTCTTGCAGGAACTGCTGACACACTCCAGCCACATGAGGTCTAGCATTGTCTTGCATTAGGAGGAACCCAGGGCCAACCGCATCAGCATATGGTCTCACAAGGGGTCTGAGGATCTCATCTCGGTACCTAATGGCAGTCAGGCTACCTCTGGCGAGCACATGGAAGGCTGTGCGGCCCCCCAAAGAAATGCCACCCCACACCATGACTGACCCACCGCCAAACCGGTCATGCTGGAGGATGTTGCAGGTAGCAGAACGTTCTCCACGGCGTCTCCAGACTCTGTCACGTCTGTCACATGTGCTTAGTGTGAACCTGCTTTCATCTGTGAAGAGCACGGGGCGCCAGTGGCGAATTTGCCAATCTTGGTGTTCTCTGGCAAATGCCAAACGTCCTGCACGGTGTTGGGCTGTAAGCACAACCCCCACCTGTGGACGTCGGGCCCTCATTACCACCCTCATGGAGTCTGTTTCTGACCGTTTGAGCAGACACATGCACATTTGTGGCTTGCTGGAGGTCATTTGCAGGGCTCTGGCAGTGCTCCTCCTGCTCCTCCTTGCACAAAGGCGGAGGTAGCGGTCCTGCTGCTGGGTTGTTGCCCTCCTACGGCCTCCTCCACGTTTCCTGATGTACTGGCCTGTCTCCTGGTAGCGCCTCCATGCTCAAGACACTATGCTGACAGACACAGCAAACCTTCTTGCCACAGCTCATTGATGTGCCATCCTGGATGAGCTGCACTACCTGAGCCACTTGTGTGTGTTGTAGACTCCGTCTCATGCTACCACTAGAGTGAAAGCACCGCCAGCATTCAAAAGTGACCAAAGCATCAGCCAGGAAGCATAGGAACTGAGAAGTGGTCTGTGGTCACCACCTGCAGAACCACTCCTTTATTGGGGGTGTCTTGCTAATTGCCTATAATTTCCACCTGTTGTCTATTCCATTTGCACAACAGCATATGACATTTATTGTCAATCAGTGTTGCTTCCTAAGTGGACAGTTTGATTTCACAGAGGTGTGATTGACTTGGAGTTACATTGTGTTGTTTAAGTGTTCCCTTTATTTTTTTGAGCAGTGTATTACCATCTATGCTCCCTGCTCCTCCCTCATTTGTGTGTCGTCTACAGTACAGCCCTAGCTCCATCCACAGAGTGCCGCCTCACTCCATCCCTCACTTACTTTTGTATTGTCTTCCTCCCTCCCTTGATCTCTATCCCTCCAATCTCTCTCTCTCTCTCTCTCTCTCTCCCTCCAATCTCTCTCTCTCTCTCTCTCTCTCTCTCTCTCTCTCTCTCTCTCTCTCTCTCTCTCTCTCTCTCTCTCTCTCTCTCTCTCTCTCTCTCTCTCTCAGGAAAATAACCTCACACTCAACGTCAACAAAACTAAGGAGATGATTGTGGACTTCAGGAAACAGCAGAGGGAACACCCCCCTATCCACATCGATGGAACAGTAGTGGAGAGGGTAGCAAGTTTTAAGTTCCTCGGCGTACACATCACAGACAAACTGAATTGGTCCACTCACACAGACATGATCGTGAAGAAGGCGCAGCAGCGCCTCTTCAACCTCAGGAGGCTGAAGAAATTTGTCTTGTCACCAAAAGCACTCACAAACTTCTACAGATGCACAATCGAGAGCATCCTGGCGGGCTGTATCACCGCCTGGTACGGCAACTGCTCCGCCCTCAACCGTAAGGCTCTCCAGAGGATAGTGAGGTCTGCACAACGCATCACCGGGGGCAAACTACCTGCCCTCCAGGACACCTACACCACCCGATGTTACAGGAAGGCCATAAAGATCATCAAGGACATCAACCACCCGAGCCACTGCCTGTTCACCCCGCTATCATCCAGAAGGCGAGGTCAGTACAGGTGCATCAAAGCTGGGACCGAGAGAATGAAAAACAGCTTCTATCTCAAGGCCATCAGACTGTTAAACAGCCACCACTAACATTGAGTGGCTGCTGCCAACACACTGACACTGACACTGACTCAACTCCAGCCACTTTAATAATGGGAATTGATGGGAAATTATGTAAATATATCACTAGCCACTTTAAACAATGCTACCTTATATAATGTTACTTACCCTACATTATTCATCTCATATGTATATGTATATACTGTACTCTATATCATCGACTGCATCCTTATGTAATACATGTATCACTAGCCACTTTGTTTACATACTCATCTCATATGTATATACTGTACTCGATACCATCTACTGTATCTTGCCTATGCAGCTCTGTACCATCACTCATTCATATATCCTTATGTACATATTCTTTATCCCCTTACACTGTGTATAAGACAGTAGTTTTGGAATTGTTAGTTAGATTACTTGTTGGTTATTACTGCATTGTCGGAACTAGAAGCACAAGCATGTCGCTACACTTGCATTAACATCTGCTAACCATGTGTATGTGACAAATAAAATTTGATTTGATTTGATTTGATCTCTCTCTCTCTCTCGCTCTCTCTCTTACTAAAGTGCTGTTCAGCAGTTTCCTCCATTCTCCCATTACAGTGGAAACCACCACAGAGGAAATAATAACCACTGCACACTCTCCCCTTGTGCCTCGTGCATATTTTGCATAAGACAGCAGGCTATTTGGCAGAATTATTGCAAGCATTCCCACATTCTCCCAGTATTGCCGTCCCCTTCTCTCTAGGGCTTATCATTAATAAGACAACATCCCCCCTTTCTCCTCATTCTCTAGTGATGCATTCCAAATGACACCCCATTCCCTATATAGTGCACTAGTTTTGAGAAACCCTGATGAAAAGTAGTGCATTAGGGAATAGGGTGCCATTTGAGATGCAGTAACAGTCTTTAATATGAGTAAGCACCTTCCCAAATGTCCATTCAGTCACGCCTCATAGCTTTCACCTCATAATACATGTTATGTTCTTTTGACATGTTGTGTAATGCCACATCAAATCTACTGGTGGGAGAAATGAAAGAGTGAAACAATCCAAAGCAGCAATGAGCTGCGTCCAGGCCACCAGGCCTCTATTGCTGTCAGGTAAATTCCTGCTGAGTCCTCCAGGCCTCTATTGCTGTCAGTTAAATTGCTGCTGTGTCCTCCAGGCCTCTATTGCTGTCAGGTAAATTCCTGCTGTGTCCTCCAGGCCTCTATTGCTGTCAGGTAAAGTGCTCCACACAGTGGATAACAGTAATATAATAATTGCCAATGAGTTGTCAAACGCAGCATGTACAAGTATAGGACAGAAGTGTTCTCATTTATCAGAGTCCACATGGAAAATAATCACTTCTAATGAAAACAGAGGGGTTCTCATGTACTTTAGTACTAAAGTGACAGTACAGGAGAAGAAAGTGGTTTCCAATGTTCCAAATGGACTTGTTCATTGTTGCCACCCTGACGATGACAACACTTACCTTTAGTCAACTCTTCTGGCACAAAGGCTACTCAGTCAAGATACAATATATATGGAATTCAACGTATGGAACTCAATGTATGGAACTTGATGTATGGAACTTGATGTATGCAATGTGGAATTTATAGCAAGCCTTTAGTGAAGGCAGACTTGAAGTGTGTTTTGTGTGGGTGTACAACAAAATATGTCAAAACGGACTAAATATAGTCCTATATAGGTTGCAGTGTACATTACAGTACGCATGTATGTACATATGCAGGATCTTAATTTAATATTTGTACCATTTTAAAAGGCTTTCCACTTTGACATTTCAGACTTGATTTTCCCTTATAAAAAATGTACCAACTCCTACAAAAATCTCCATGAATTATAATCCACATAATAATGCACATTTCCTGATGCTGAATGATTATTTTCCTGGTGTAGCAAACTGGCTCAAATGAAGATCCTACCTCTGTATGGCTAAGATCCACCTCTCTTGGAGGGAGGCACAAATGTGTACAATATGTCACCAAGGACAGGAATATGTTGAGGTAGTTCATTGAGTGTCTGTATCAATGACTCAATGGGGACAGACAAGATTATGTAATGAAGTACATAGAAAGCAGCTAACATGTGTTCCAAATATCTAGTTCCGATGGGCCACTGTATGTGTTAATGTTGGTGATGACAGTTCCTTAGCACTAAACATGTCTGAATGACCATATGATTATACATGGATGTGTGTGTATACATACAGTGCCAGTCAAAACCTTGGACACACCTACTCATTCAAGGGTTTTTCTTTATTTTTACTATTTCCTACATTGTAAATGAATAATGAAGACATTAAAACTATGAATGTAGTAACCAAAAAAGAGTGAAACAAATCAGAATATATTTTATATTTGAGATTCTTCAAAGTAGCCACCCTTTGCCTCGATGACAGTGTTGTGCATTCTCTCAATCAGCTTCACCTGGAATGCTGAAGCACTTGTTGGCTTTTCCTTTACTCTGCGGTCCAACTCATCCCAAACCATCTCAATCGGTTTGAGGTCGGGTGATTGTGGAGGCCAGGTCATCTGATGCAGCACTCCATCACTCTCCTTCTTGGTCAAATAGCCCTTACACAGCCTGGAGGTGTGTTGGGTCATTGTCCTGTTGAAAAACAAATAATAGTCCCACCAAGCGCAAGATGGGATGGCGTATCACTGCAGAGTGCTGTGGTAGCCATGCTGGTTAGGTGAGCCTTGAATTCTAAATAAATCACTGACAGTGTCACCAGCAAAGCACCGTCACACCTCTTCCTCCATACTTCATGGTGGGAACCACATATGCGGAGATCATCCGTTCACGTACTCTGCGTTTCACAGATTTCCACCGGTCTAATGTCCATTGCTTGTGTTTCTTGGCCCAAGTCTCTTCTTCTTATTAGTGTCCTTTAGTAGTTTCTTTGCAGCAATTCGACCATGAAGGCCTGAGTCACGCAGTCTCCTCCGAACAGTTGATGTTGAGATGTGTCTGTCACTTGAACTTTATGAAGCATTAATTTGGGCTGCAATTTCTGAGGCTGGTAACTCTAATGAACTTATCCTCTGCAGCAGAGGTAACTCTGGGTCTTCCTTTCCTGTGGCAGTCCTCATGAGAGCCAGTTTCATCATAGCGCTTTATAGTTTTTGCGACTGCACTTGAAGAAACGTTCAAAGTTCTTCACATTTTCCGCATTGACTGACCTTCATGTCTTAAAACAATGATGGACTGTTGTTTCTCTTTGCTTATTTGAGCTGTTCTTGTCATAATATAGACTTTATATTTTACCAAATAGTGCTATATTCTGTATACCACCCCTACCTTGTCACAACACAACTGATTGGCTCAAACGCATTAAGAAGGAAAGAAATTCGACAAATTAACTTTTAACAAGGCACACCTGTTAATTGAAATGCATTGCAGGTGACTACCTCATGAAGCTGGTTGAGAGAATGCAAAGAGTGTGCACAGCTGTCATCAAGACAAAGGGTGGCTACTTTGAAGAATATCAAATATCAAATATATTTGTATTTTTGTAACACTTTTTTGGTTACTACATGATTCCATATGTGTTATTTGATATAGAAAATAGTACATATAAAGAAAAACCCTGTAATGAGTCAACTTTGGACTGGTACATAGGGGTAGATGTGTGTGCAATACAGATAGATATACATTAGAAGGATGTGTATAGGTGTGCAGTCACTTTGGATACAAGTGTCTGCTAAATGGACATATGTAGTTTGGGGTAAGGGTGCGTGTCGAAGAGAGTGTGAGCACATAGACAGGGGGGTACAGCTGTGTGTACAGTACACACAGACAGGGGGTAAGAATGACGTGTGTCTTACCGTCGTTGCAGAGTGGCCCTCCGAAAGAAGTCATGCTACAATCACAGCTGAACCCCTCCCACTGCTGCAGACACACACCCTGGTTTGCACACGAGTCCTCCTGGCACGTTGTACTGGGGCCTGTGTACAGGGAGGGAGGGGGGGTAAGGAAGGGGAGGGAGGGATTACTTCAAATATGTGATCAGATTTGACCAAATGTACGTGTATATGTGATGAGAGAATTAAACAAGTAAATACGATTAAAAGCATAATCCAACTTCATTCTTGTAATCCACTTACCCACATACAGTATGAAACACATTTTACATACTGACAAATGACATACTGAGACAAACATACTTCCCTCTCTGTCCCTTTATCCCCCCCTCTCTCTCACTCTCTCTTGCTCCCTCACACACTAACACTCTACACAGAAAAACATTACACACAGAAACACGACACTCACGCACGCACGCACGCACGCACGCACGCACGCACGCACACACACACACACACACACACACACACACACACACAGAAAGACAAACACACGTACTTATACAGAGACACGGAAAACACTCATTGAACAGTCAACCAGTGAGTTTTCTAAGACAGGTTGAAATCATATTTATGTTGCATTTACAGAGATTGTTTTTTGTTTTAGTGAGTTTAAGGTATTCTTGCTTATTTATCCACATAGTTATTATGTTCTTACAGCCTCAGAACTGTTTTTAGGAAAGAACCAACATTATTATGAGAAAGGGAAACCATAGCAACACATTTTATTGTTTCTTGAGTCAAAAAGAAAGAGCACCGCAGGTGAAATGTAGAAAAAGGAAAGTAGCCGATGTATCCAATCAGAAAATCATTCAGAGGTTTCCATCACGTCCTGAGTGATTAGATATATGTTTCTGTTCGTGCATTTTTTTTTTACATGGCAAGAGAAATCTAACACAGAGGGTAATCTAAAGTCTCATGTAATTGGTCAGCTGCTTGATTAGGTTCTGGATCCATACATGTAAAGAGAAGAGATGAATAGATGCTAAAATGAGGAGTGGCACGGGAACGAGGAGTTCCACCCTCTCCTTTGCAAGTTACGGGCTGAATGTTCCCCCCCATTTCGAAATTGAGAAAGATGCTAACACCAGCAACATTGTGATTTCTCCAAATAACTAGTGATGAAAAAAACTCAGATTCTACAGTACCAGTTATGGTTAATTAGATCAGTCCACATTTTTATTTACCTTTATTTAACTAGGCAAGTCAGTTAAGAAAAATTCTTATTTTCAATGACAGCCTAGGAACAGTGGGTTAACTGCCTGTTCAGGGGCAGAATGACAGATTTGTACCTTGTCAGCTCGGGGATATGAACTTCCAACCTTTTGTCTCTTGTGGAGGGTCTAAAAACTTCAGTCGTCTTTAGTAATGCAAAAAAAAAGTAAAGATCATCATCAGCAGCTATTAGCATTGAACAACAATGTCACAGACACCGTTCATAGCCTCTGCCTGTCAATACTGTAGGTCTGTATGTCTGTCTTTACCTCTGTCTGTATGTATGTCAGTCTGTCCGTCCGACCGTCCGTCTGTCTGTCTGTCTGTCTGTCTGTCTGTCTGTCTGTCTGTCTGTCTGTCTGTCTGTCTGTCTGTCTGTATGTCTGTCTTTACCTCTGTCTGTATGTATGTCAGTATGTCCGTCCGTCCGACCGACTGTCTGTCCGTCTGTCTGTCTATACACCTGTCTGTCTATACCTCTGTCTGTCCGTCTGTACCACTGTCTGTCTGTCTGTACCACTTTCTGTCTGTCTGTCTGTCTATATTTCTGTTTGTCTGTCTGTCTGTCCGTCTGTACCACTGTCTGTCTGTCTGTACCACTGTCTGTCCGTCTGTACCACTGTCTGTCCGTCTGTACCACTGTCTGTCTGTCTGTCTGTATGTCTGTCTGTCTGTCTGTCTGTCTGTCTGTCTGTCTGTCTGTCTGTCTGTCTGTCTGTCTGTCTGTCTGTCTGTCTGTCTGTCTATATTTCTGTTTGTCTGTCTGTCTGTCCGTCTGTACCACTGTCTGTCTGTCTGTACCACTGTCTGTCCGTCTGTACCACTGTCTGTCTGTCTGTCTGTCTGTCTGTCTGTCTGTCTGTCTGTCTGTCTGTCTGTCTGTCTGTCTGTCTGTCTGTCTGTCTGTCTGTCTGTCTGTCTGTATTTCTGTTTGTCTGTCAGCCAGTCTGCTATGTCATCTGTCTGCCAGGCTGTTAGTCAGTCTGCTTTGTAGTCTGTCAGCCATGTCAGTCAGCCCCTCCGTAGGCTGTGCTAATGGGAGTGTTAATGCCAGTGGAATGACACAGGGTTAGTATGGATGTTAAACAGAGTTATGTAGCATGGTTCAGTTTGTTATGCTGAGATTATGAATGAGATTATCTTGGATAATGATACATGTTGTTACAATGGTGATTATGGTGAATTACAAATGATATATGACTATTAGTTAATGCACTACGACATATTTCAGTTCTCAAAAGTGTGAAGTTTATAGCCTTTTACTTTGTCCCATAATGCTATTGTATATTAGGCCGACAGTATCTTATTGCACATTTTTGTCACTTTTATTAGTTTTAGTGGTTGTGGAAGTAGTGACTAGTTGTAATGATTAGTGTTTAGTTTAATTATGGTTATTTATTCACTTATTTATTCAATAAAAAATGGTTATTCTTATGAATGATGCTTTGTGAATGAACACTTATGTACATGTTTTCATCCTACTGCCCCATATACAACATCAATAAATACTGAATAAAACAAATATAGTATTGAAATAATAGTATTTACACTGATAAGAAAAGTACAATTTGACACACTTCACACAGGTAACAACGATTGCTGTCTCACAAACATGAGGTAGCTACAGTAAGACCCCATCTATTTTCATTCAAAATTGCACAATGATATAAGTATTTGGTGCAATTCCATGCATACAGTGGGCAACATGTATATGTTGTTAGGAAGACTATGAGCCATGCAATAAAATAATGGTATATAAAATGTATACCATATGTGACAAAATAGACATGAGTGCAGTGAATACAATAAACTATAGTGAGTACAACATAAGTGAATGCAAGATGATAACAAGAGACCCATAGGCTGTCATACAAGATTGTGGTGGGGGTCCACTTCCGAATCGTCCCCTAGACCCTACGCCCTATGCACTTGTGGAAATCCGAGAGTATTTCATTGGTATAGGAAACTTGGTGAAACTTCCAACTAGCCTATCAGAGGGCAAGGTGGAACTATTTATATGTTGCTAACATTTGTCAAATCCTCTCAGAGGTATAGGATCTAGGGGTCGGTTTAGGATTGGACAGGTGAGTGAGCCTTGTATTCCCTATGGGGCTGAAGCCCATTCCTTATGACATGGGAGTGATGTAACACCCTGAGTTGAGTTGGAGGGGTGAGGATGTGAAGAGAGATGGAAGTGGTGGTTGTGGAGGGGTGAGGATGTGGAGAGAGATGGAAGTGGTGGTTGTGGAGAGGTGGTTGTGGAGGGTTGAGGATATGAAGAGAGATGGAAGTGGTGGTTGTGGAGGGGTGAGGATGTGAAGAGAGGTGGAAGTGGTGGTTGTGGAGAGGTGGTTGTGGAGGGGTGAGGATATGAAGAGAGATGGAAGTGGTGGTTGTGGAGAGGTGGTTGTGGAGGGGTGAGGATATGAAGAGAGATGGAAGTGGTGGTTGTGGAGGGGGTGAGGATGTGAAGAGAGGTGGAAGTGGTGGTTGTGGAGAGGTGGTTGTGGAGGGGTGAGGATATGAAGAGAGTGTAAGTGATGGTTATGGAGGGGTGAGGATGTGAAGAGAGGTGGAAGTGGTGGTTGTGGAGGGGTGTGGATGTGAAGAGAGGTGGAAGTGGTGGTTGTGGAGGGTTGGGGAGTGTGGGGTTGGGGTTTGTGGACGGTTGGGGCGGTCTGTATCAAACAAACAGAAGCTATCTACCTTGCAAGTCAGCTTTCATCAATGAAACTTGATCAAGTCAGCGAAACAATAAGGAAAGGAAAAGGCAAAATATACCAGATGTTAGTAAAGCACTGAAATGTTGTCAGAGATTGTATTAACAGAGAGAAACAGATAGAGACAGGAGAAGATGGAGAGATGACAGAGAGACAAAGTAACAAACAAGTTAAGTAAGTCCTGTAGGAGGAAGCAGAAAGGAGAGAATGTGCTGAATGATTTAGCGAAACACCTTCGTCGAGAAATAGCCTTGAATGAATTCAGAAATATAAAAGAGAGGAGAATAAAAGCAAGGGAATGTCTGGTCATTACAAGTGGATACGTTTTAATGGTTATTTGAGGTGAAGGAAGTGGCGGAAATGTACTTTTAGTAAAAATACAATCACATGTTCGGTAATGTATTATTGCTATGTGATTGGATTGCTGTATATATAAAAGTACCACGTATGTAGAATGTATATGTAAAGTGTGATATGTAAACTGTATGTATATGTAAAGTGTGATATGTAAACTGTATGTATATGTGGCAAAAAAGCTGCAGAAACAAAAACATATATGTGTGTGCTCTGAAGAGAGGTGGGGTGGGGGAGGTTTAATACTCAAATAAAATACAAACTATAATAATACAACAACTGGAAATCACATACTGCCCTTTCTTGTTTTATTTCTTTACTTACCTATTGTTCACCTAACACCTTTTTTGCACTATTGGTTAGAGCCTGTAAGTAATCATTTCACTGTAAGGTCTACACCTGTTCTATTTGGCACACGTGACAAATAAACTTTGATTTGATTTAGTCATTCAGATCTACACGGAGTTGTTCCACTATGTGTCTATTCCTATTGTGTATCTTCCTTTGGAAGCTTGGATAACTGTATTATCCTGTACTCTGCTGCAGACAAGTATAACTGTTGGGTCTAATCCAGAATGCTGATTGGTTAAAACCGCATTCCAGCCGTTGTCTAGTCCACAAGTCACCACCGGCTAAATCTAGAATGTTAAAATGCCTATTTACTATGTTCCATCTGACTGTGCAATCCACTGTCTCATCAGCCCAGCCAGGCAATTTATAAACTTGATCTTCACTATAAAATGCATCTAGACATTTTCTCACATTTCTTTTAGACAAGCATTTCATTTACAACAGCGGGAGATTTGTATAAACCTTGTTGTTTGTCTCTCCAACATTTGCAACATTGTTTCAATATTCTAATTCGATCTCCAGATGTCCCATAGTAATGAACGTGTCGGGATTCGGGATGAGAGACAGGAAGGCAGCATTTCTCTGCCTGTCGAAATCATGAATCAGCATCATTTTTATGGATATATGCCAGGAACTAGCATTAGAAAACAGGTCAAACGGAACGAAGTGCAGCTAGTTTGCGGTCTTTATAGCTTCAGTTTGAAGTGAGTGTGTTAGCTGTGTTAATGGCTAGCTCCTCTGAACAAGTGTCCTGATGAGAGAGGACATTTTCTACGCCAGGTGAAATTGCGCATCCTTAGCTCATCGCTATGGATGTATCCACATAAATGTCACTAGAAAACAGATTAAACAAATGCATCTACTTTGCTGTTATTCTGTCTGCACTGTTTGACGTGACTGTAAGTTATTTAGCTGTAATTGGTTAGCTAGCAAGCAAGGGATAAGAACGTTGCCAGCCAGTATGGCAATGGAACATTTCGAACACATGACTTGGTCGCGTCCATAGACAAAGAACAAAAAGACTGAACAACTGGGTCGCGTCTCTGGCAACCGAACCAATAGAACGAACGACCAGCAGGCTTGGGTAGCAACCTTGGATTTGTGTGTCGGGACTATATCTTGTGGAAGGATGAAATAGTATGAATAAATTATTCAAAATAACGTTTTGAATGAAAATATGTAAATCATTGTTTGAATATGTTCGCAACCCGGTTTGCCAACAACATCCGTTTCAATATAATCTCCAAACACCGGCTTCTCAGGTATTTTCACTTAAGTATTATCCTGTACTCTGCTGCAGAATATTATACCTGTATTATCCTGTACTCTGCTGCAGAATATTATACCTCGATTATCCTGTACTCTGCTGCAGAATATTATACCTCTATTATCCTGTACTCTGCTGCAGAATATTATACCTGTATTATCCTGTACTCTGCTGCAGAATATTATACCTGTATTATCCTGTACTCTGCTGCAGAATATTATACCTGTATTATCCTGTACTCTGCTGCAGAATATTATACCTGTATTATCCTGTATTATTATTATCTGCTTCAGAATATTATACCTGTATTATCCTGTACTCTGCTGCAGAATAGTATACCTGTATTATCCTGTACTCTGCTGCAGAATATTATACCTGTATTATCCTGTACTCTGCTACCGAATATTATACCTGTATTATCCTGTGTTATTATTATCTGCTACAGAATATTATACCTGTATTATCCTGTACTCTGCTGCAGAATATTATACCTGTATTATCCTGTACTCTGCTGCAGAATATTATACCTGTATTATCCTGTACTCTGCTACAGAATATTATACCTGTATTATCCTGTACTCTGCTACAGAATATTATACCTGTATTATTCTGTATTATTATTATCTGCTACAGAATATTATACCTGTATCATCCTGTACTCTGGTACAGAATATTATACCTGTATTATCCTGTACTCTGCTGCAGAATATTATACCTGTATTATCCTGTACTCTGCTGCAGAATATTATACCTGTATTATCCTGTACTCTGGTACAGAATATTATACCTCTATTATCCTGTACTCTGCTGCAGAATATTATACCTGTATTATCCTGTACTCTGCTGCAGAATATTATACCTGTATTATCCTGTACTCTGCTGCAGAATATTATACCTGTATTATCCTGTACTCTGGTACAGAATATTATACCTCTATCATCCTGTACTCTGGTACAGAATATTATACCTGTATTATCCTGTACTCTGCTGCAGAATATTATACCTGTATTATCCTGTACTCTGCTGCAGAATATTATACCTGTATTATCCTGTACTCTGGTACAGAATATTATACCTCTATTATCCTGTACTCTGCTGCAGAATATTATACCTGTATTATCCTGTACTCTGCTACAGAATATTATACCTGTATTATCCTGTAATGGGGCGGCAGGGTAGCATAGTGGTTAGAGCGTTGGACTAGTAACTGTACTCTGCTGCAGAATTCAAACCCCGAGCTGACAAGGTACAAATCTGTCGTATTCTGCCCCTGAACAGGCAGTTCCTGTACGTCATTGTATTATCCTGTTCCAGAATATTATACCTGCCTGTACTCTGCTGCAGAATATTATATATTATTGTACTCTGCTACAGAATATTAACTCTGCTGCAGAATATTATACCTGTATTATCCTGTATTACTATTATCTGCTGCAGAATATTATACCTGTATTATCCTGTACTCTGCTGCAGAATATTATACCTGTATTATCCTGTACTCTGCTGCAGAATAGTATACCTCTATTATCCTGTACTCTGCTACAGAATATTATACCTGTATTATCCTGTACTCTGCTGCAGAATATTATACCTGTATTATCCTGTACTCTGCTGCAGAATATTATACCTGTATTATCCTGTACTCTGCTGCAGAATATTATACCTGTATTATCCTGTACTCTGCTGCAGAATATTATACCTGTATTATCCTGTACTCTGCTGCAGAATATTATACCTGTATTATCCTGTACTCTGCTGCAGAATATTATACCTGTATTATCCTGTACTCTGCTGCAGAATATTATACCTGTATTATCCTGTACTATGTTGCAGAATATTATACCTCTATTATCCTGTACTCTGCTACCGAATATTATACCTGTATTATCCTGTACTCTGCTGCAGAATATTATACCTGTATTATCCTGTACTCTGCTACCGAATATTATACCTGTATTATCCTGTGTTATTATTATCGGCTTCAGAATATTATACCTGTATTATCCTGTACTCTGCTGCAGAATATTATACCTGTATTATCCTGTATTACTATTATCTGCTGCAGAATATTATACCTGTATTATCCTGTACTCTGCTGCAGAATATTATACCTGTATTATCCTGTACTATGTTGCAGAATATTATACCTCTATTATCCTGTACTCTGCTACCGAATATTATACCTCCATTATCCTGTACTCTGCTGCAGAATATTATACCTGTATTATCCTGTACTCTGTTGCAGAATATTATACCTGTATTATCCTGTACTCTGCTGCAGAATATTATACCTGCATTATCCTGTACTCTGCTGCAGAATATTATACCTGTATTATCCTGTACTCTGCTGCAGAATATTATACCTGTATTATCCTGTACTCTGTTGCAGAATATTATACCTGTATTATCCTGTACTCTGCTGCAGAATATTATACCTGTATTATCCTGTACTATGTTGCAGAATATTATACCTCTATTATCCTGTACTCTGCTACCGAATATTATACCTGTATTATCCTGTACTCTGCTGCAGAATATTATACCTGTATTATCCTGTACTCTGCTACCGAATATTATACCTGTATTATCCTGTGTTATTATTATCGGCTTCAGAATATTATACCTCTATTATCCTGTACTCTGCTACCGAATATTATACCTGTATTATCCTGTACTCTGGTACGTAATATTATACCTGTATTATCCTGTACTATGTTGCAGAATATTATACCTGTATTATCCTGTACTCTGCTGCAGAATATTATACCTGTATTATCCTGTACTATGTTGCAGAATAATATACCTGTATTATCCTGTACTCTGTTGCAGAATATTATACCTGTATTATCCTGTACTCTGCTACAGAATATTATACCTGTATTATCCTGTACTCTGCTGCAGAATATTATACCTGTATTATCCTGTATTATTATTATCTGCTACAGAATATTATACCTGTATTATCCTGTACTCTGCTGCAGAATATTATACCTGTATTATCCTGTACTCTGCTGCAGAATATTATACCTGTATTATCCTGTACTCTGCTGCAGAATATTATACCTGTATTATCCTGTACTCTGTTGCAGAATATTATACCTGTATTATCCTGTACTCTGCTACAGAATATTATACCTGTATTATCTGCTGCTGCAGAATATTATACCTGTATTATCCTGTACTCTGCTACAGAATATTATACCTGTATTATCCTGTACTCTGCTGCAGAATATTATACCTGTATTATCCTGTACTCTGCTGCAGAATATTATACCTGTATTATCCTGTATTACTATTATCTGCTGCAGAATATTATACCTGTATTATCCTGTACTCTGCTGCAGAATATTATACCTGTATTATCCTGTACTCTGTTACAGAATATTATACCTGTATTATCCTGTACTCTGCTACAGAATATTATACCTGTATTATCCTGTACTCTGCTGCAGAATATTATACCTGTATTATCCTGTACTCTGCTACAGAATATTATACCTGTATTATCCTGTACTCTGCTGCAGAATATTATACCTGTATTATCCTGTACTCTGCTGCAGAATATTATACCTGTATTATCCTGTACTCTGCTGCAGAATATTATACCTGTATTATCCTGTATCTGCTACAGAATATTATACCTGTATTATCCTGTACTCTGCTGCAGAATATTATACCTGTATTATCCTGTACTCTGTTGCAGAATATTATACCTGTATTATCCTGTACTCTGCTGCAGAATATTATACCTGTATTATCCTGTACTCTGCTACAGAATATTATACCTGTATTATCCTGTATTACTATTATCTGCTTCAGAATATTATACCTGTATTATCCTGTACTCTGCTGCAGAATATTATACCTGTATTATCCTGTACTCTGCTACAGAATATTATACCTGTATTATCCTGTACCTGCTGCAGAATATTATACCTGTATTATCCTGTACTCTGCTGCAGAATATTATACCTGTATTATCCTGTACTCTGCTGCAGAATATTATACCTGTATTATTATCCTGCAGAATATTATACCTGTATTATCTGTACTCTGCTACAGAATATTATACCTGTATTATCCTGTACTCTGCTGCAGAATATTATACCTGTATTATCCTGTATTATTATTATCTGCTACAGAATATTATACCTGTATTATCCTGTACTCTGCTACAGAATATTATACCTGTATTATCCTGTACTCTGCTACAGAATATTATACCTGTATTATCCTGTACTCTGCTGCAGAATATTATACCTGTATTATCCTGTACTCTGCTGCAGAATATTATACCTGTATTATCCTGTACTCTGCTACAGAATATTATACCTGTATTATCCTGTACTCTGCTACAGAATATTATACCTGTATTATCCTATACTCTGGTACAGAATATTATACCTGTATTATCCTGTACTCTGCTACAGAATATTATACCTGTATTATCCTGTACTCTGTTAGAGAATATTATACCTGTATTATCCTGTATTACTATTATCTGCTTCAGAATATTATACCTCTATTATCCTGTACTCTGCTGCAGAATATTATACCTGTATTATCCTGTACTCTGCTACCGAATATTATACCTGTATTATCCTGTATTACTATTATCTGCTTCAGAATATTATACCTGTATTATCCTGTACTCTGCTACAGAATATTATACCTGTATTATCCTGTACTCTGCTGCAGAATATTATACCTGTATTATCCTGTACTCTGCTTCAGAATATTATACCTGTATTATCCTGTACTCTGCTACAGAATATTATACCTGTATTATCCTGTACTCTGCTGCAGAATAGTATACCTGTATTATCCTGTACTCTGCTACAGAATATTATACCTGTATTATCCTGTGTTATTATTATCTGCTTCAGAATATTATACCTGTATTATCCTGTACTCTGCTACAGAATATTATACCTGTATTATCCTGTACTCTGCTACAGAATATTATACCTGTATTATCCTGTGTTATTATTATCGGCTTCAGAATATTATACCTGTATTATCCTGTACTCTGCTACAGAATATTATACCTGTATTATCCTGTACTCTGCTACAGAATATTATACCTGTATTATCCTGTACTCTGCTTCAGAATATTATACCTGTATTATCCTGTACTCTGCTACAGAATATTATACCTGTATTATCCTGTACTCTGCTACAGAATATTATACCTGTATTATCCTATACTCTGCTACAGAATATTATACCTGTATTATCCTGTACTCTGCTGCAGAATATTATACCTGTATTATCCTGTACTCTGCTGCAGAATATTATACCTGTATTATCCTATACTCTGCTGCAGAATATTATACCTCTATTATCCTGTACTCTGGTACAGAATATTATACCTGTATTATCCTGTATTACTATTATCTGCTGCAGAATATTATACCTGTATTATCCTGTACTCTGCTGCAGAATATTATACCTGTATTATCCTATACTCTGCTGCAGAATATTATACCTGTATTATCCTGTACTCTGCTACAGAATATTATACCTGTATTATCCTGTTCAGAATATTTACCTTATTATCCTGTACTCTGCTGCAGAATATTATACCTGTATTATCCTGTACTCTGCTACAGAATATTATACCTGTATTATCCTGTACTCTGCTACAGAATATTATACCTGTATTATCCTGTACTCTGCTGCAGAATATTATACCTGTATTATCCTGTACTCTGCTGCAGAATATTATACCTGTATTATCCTGTACTCTGCTGCAGAATATTATACCTGTATTATCCTGTACTCTGCTGCAGAATATTATACCTGTATTATCCTGTACTCTGCTACAGAATATTATACCTGTATTATCCTGTACTCTGCTGCAGAATATTATACCTGTATTATCCTGTACTCTGCTGCAGAATATTATACCTGTATTATCCTGCAGAATATTATACCTGTATTATCCTGTATTATTATTATCTGCTACAGAATATTATACCTGTATTATCCTGTATTATTATCTGCTGCAGAATATTATACCTGTATTATCCTGTACTCTGCTGCAGAATATTATACCTGTATTATCCTGTACTCTGCTACAGAATATTATACCTGTATTATCCTGTACTCTGCTACAGAATATTATACCTGTATTATCCTGTACTCTGCTACAGAATATTATACCTGTATTATCCTGTACTCTGCTACAGAATATTATACCTGTATTATCCTGTACTCTGCTACAGAATATTATACCTGTATTATCCTGTACTCTGCTGCAGAATATTATACCTGTATTATCCTGTACTCTGCTGCAGAATATTATACCTGTATTATCCTGTACTCTGCTGCAGAATATTATACCTGTATTATCCTGTACTCTGCTGCAGAATATTATACCTGTATTATCCTGTACTCTGGTACAGAATATTATACCTGTATTATCCTGTATTACTATTATCTGCTGCAGAATATTATACCTGTATTATCCTGTACTCTGCTACAGAATATTATACCTGTATTATCCTGTACTCTGCTACAGAATATTATACCTGTATTATCCTGTACTCTGCTACAGAATATTATACCTGTATTATCCTGTACTCTGTTGGAGAATATTATACCTGTATTATCCTGTACTCTGCTGCAGAATAGTATACCTGTATTATCCTGTACTCTGTTGCAGAATATTATACCTGTATTATCCTGTACTCTGCTGCAGAATAGTATACCTGTATTATCCTGTACTCTGTTAGAGAATATTATACCTGTATTATCCTGTATTACTATTATCTGCTTCAGAATATTATACCTCTATTATCCTGTACTCTGCTGCAGAATATTATACCTGTATTATCCTGTACTCTGCTACAGAATATTATACCTGTATTATCCTGTATTACTATTATCTGCTTCAGAATATTATACCTGTATTATCCTGTACTCTGCTACAGAATATTATACCTGTATTATCCTGTACTCTGCTGCAGAATATTATACCTGTATTATCCTGTACTCTGCTTCAGAATATTATACCTGTATTATCCTGTACTCTGCTACAGAATATTATACCTGTATTATCCTATTACTATTATCTGCAGAATATTATACCTGTATTATCCTGTACTCTGCTACAGAATATTATACCTGTATTATCCTGTGTTATTATTATCGGCTTCAGAATATTATACCTCTATTATCCTGTACTCTGCTACAGAATATTATACCTGTATTATCCTGTACTCTGCTGCAGAATATTATACCTGTATTATCCTGTACTCTGCTGCAGAATATTATACCTGTATTATCCTGTACTTATCAGAATATTATACCTGTATTATCCTGTACTCTGCTACAGAATATTATACCTGTATTATCCTGTACTCTGCTGCAGAATATTATACCTGTATTATCCTGTACTCTGCTGCAGAATATTATACCTGTATTATCCTGTACTCTGCTACAGAATATTATACCTGTATTATCCTACCTGTATTACTCTGCTGCAGAATATTATACCTGTATTATCCTGTACTCTGCTGCAGAATATTATACCTGTATTATCCTGTACTCTGCTGCAGAATATTATACCTCTATTATCCTGTACTCTGCTACAGAATATTATACCTGTATTATCCTGTACTCTGCTACAGAATATTATACCTGTATTATCCTGTACTCTGCTGCAGAATATTATACCTGTATTATCCTGTACTCTGCTGCAGAATATTATACCTGTATTATCCTGTACTCTGCTGCAGAATATTATACCTGTATTATCCTATACTCTGCTACAGAATATTATACCTGTATTATCCTGTACTCTGCTGCAGAATATTATACCTGTATTATCCTGTACTCTGCAGAATATTATACCTGTATTATCCTATACTCTGCTGCAGAATATTATACCTGTATTATCCTGTACTCTGCTACAGAATATTATACCTGTATTATCCTGTATTACTATTATCTGCTGCAGAATATTATACCTGTATTATCCTGTACTCTGCTGCAGAATATTATACCTGTATTATCCTATACTCTGCTGCAGAATATTATACCTGTATTATCCTGTACTCTGCTACAGAATATTATACCTGTATTATCCTGTGTTATTATTATCGGCTTCAGAATATTATACCTCTATTATCCTGTACTCTGCTACAGAATATTATACCTGTATTATCCTGTATTATCTGCTGCAGAATATTATACCTGTATTATCCTGTACTCTGCTGCAGAATATTATACCTGTATTATCCTGTACTCTGCTGCAGAATATTATACCTGTATTATCCTGTATTATTATTATCTGCTTCAGAATATTATACCTGTATTATCCTGTACTCTGCTACAGAATATTATACCTGTATTATCCTGTACTCTGCTGCAGAATATTATACCTGTATTATCCTGTACTCTGCTGCAGAATATTATACCTGTATTATCCTGTACTCTGCTGCAGAATATTATACCCTGTATTATCCTCAGAATATTATACCTGTATTATCCTGTACTCTGCTACAGAATATTATACCTGTATTCTGCTGCAGAATAGTATACCTGTATTATCCTGTACTCTGCTACAGAATATTATTTCTGTATTATTGTTATCTGCTACAGAATATTATACCTGTATTATCCTGTACTCTGCTGCAGAATATTATACCTGTATTATCCTGTACTACCTGTATTATTCTGCTGCAGAATATTATACCTGTATTATCCTGTACTCTGCTACAGAATATTATACCTGTATTATCCTGTACTCTGCTGCAGAATATTATACCTGTATTATTATCTGCTACAGAATATTATACCTGTATTATCCTGTACTCTGCTGCAGAATATTATACCTGTATTATCCTGTACTCTGCTACAGAATATTATACCTGTATTATCCTGTACTCTGCTACAGAATATTATACCTGTATTATCCTGTACTCTGCTGCAGAATATTATACCTGTATTATCCTGTACTCTGTTGGAGAATATTATACCTGTATTATCCTGTACTCTGCTGCAGAATAGTATACCTGTATTATCTGTACTCTGTTGCAGAATATTATACCTGTATTATCCTGCTGCAGAATAGTATACCTGTATTATCCTACTCTGTTACAGAATATTATACCTGTATTATCCTGTATTACTATTATCTGCTTCAGAATATTATACCTGTATTATCCTGTACTCTGCTACAGAATATTATACCTGTATTATCCTGTACTCTGCTGCAGAATAGTATACCTGTATTATCCTGTACTCTGCTTCACAATATTATACCTCTATTATCCTGTACTCTGCTACCAAATATTATACCTCCATTATCCTCTATTACTATTATCTGCTTCAGAATATTATACCTGTATTATCCTGTACTCTGCTACAGAATATTATACCTGTATTATCCTGTATTACTATTATCTGCTTCAGAATATTATACCTGTATTATCCTGTACTCTGCTACAGAATATTATACCTGTATTATCCTGTACTCTGCTGCAGAATATTATACCTGTATTATCCTGTACTCTGCTGCAGAATATTATACCTGTATTATCCTGTACTATGTTGCAGAATATTATACCTGTATTATCCTGTACTCTGGTACAGAATATTATACCTGTATTATCCTGTATTACTATTATCTGCTGCAGAATATTATACCTGTATTATCCTGTACTCTGCTGCAGAATATTATACCTGTATTATCCTGTACTCTGCTACAGAATATTATACCTGTATTATCCTATACTCTGCTACAGAATATTATACCTGTATTATCCTGTACTCTGCTGCAGAATATTATACCTGTATTATCCTGTACTCTGCTGCAGAATATTATACCTGTATTATCCTATACTCTGCTGCAGAATATTATACCTCTATTATACTGTACTCTGGTACAGAATATTATACCTGTATTATCCTGTATTACTATTATCTGCTGCAGAATATTATACGTGTATTATCCTGTACTCTGCTGCAGAATATTATACCTGTATTATCCTATACTCTGCTGCAGAATATTATACCTGTATTATCCTGTACTCTGCTACAGAATATTATACCTGTATTATCCTGTGTTATTATTATCGGCTTCAGAATATTATACCTCTATTATCCTGTACTCTGCTACAGAATATTATACCTGTATTATCCTGTACTCTGCTGCAGAATATTATACCTGTATTATCCTGTACTCTGCTGCAGAATATTATACCTGTATTATCCTGTACTCTGCTGCAGAATATTATACCTGTATTATCCTGTATTATTATTATCTGCTTCAGAATATTATACCTGTATTATCCTGTACTCTGCTACAGAATATTATACCTGTATTATCCTGTACTCTGCTGCAGAATATTATACCTGTATTATCCTGTACTCTGCTGCAGAATATTATACCTGTATTATCCTGTACTCTGCTGCAGAATATTATACCTGTATTATCCTGTATTATTATTATCTGCTTCAGAATATTATACCTGTATTATCCTGTACTCTGCTACAGAATATTATACCTGTATTATCCTGTACTCTGCTGCAGAATATTATACCTCTATTATCCTGTACTCTGCTACAGAATATTATACCTGTATTATCCTGTACTCCGCTGCAGAATATTATACCTGTATTATCCTGTACTCCGCTGCAGAATATTATACCTGTATTATCCTGTACTCTGCTACCGAATATTATACCTGTATTATCCTGTACTCTGGTACAGAATATTATACCTGTATTATTCTGTATTATTATTATCTGCTACAGAATATTATACCTGTATTATACTGTACTCTGCTACAGAATATTATACCTGTATTATCCTGTACTCTGCTACAGAATAGTATACCTGTATTATCCTGTACTCTGCTACCGAATATTATACCTGTATTATCCTGTACTCTGTTGGAGAATATTATACCTGTATTATCCTGTACTCTGCTGCAGAATAGTATACCTGTATTATCTTGTACTCTGTTGCAGAATATTATACCTGTATTATCCTGTACTCTGCTGCAGAATAGTATACCTGTATTATCCTGTACTCTGTTAGAGAATATTATACCTGTATTATCCTGTATTACTATTATCTGCTTCAGAATATTATACCTCTATTATCCTGTACTCTGCTGCAGAATATTATACCTGTATTATCCTGTACTCTGCTACCGAATATTATACCTGTATTATCCTGTATTACTATTATCTGCTTCAGAATATTATACCTGTATTATCCTGTACTCTGCTACAGAATATTATACCTGTATTATCCTGTACTCTGCTGCAGAATAGTATACCTGTATTATCCTGTACTCTGCTTCAGAATATTATACCTCTATTATCCTGTACTCTGCTACCAAATATTATACCTCCATTATCCTCTATTACTATTATCTGCTTCAGAATATTATACCTGTATTATCCTGTACTCTGCTACAGAATATTATACCTGTATTATCCTGTATTACTATTATCTGCTTCAGAATATTATACCTGTATTATCCTGTACTCTGCTACAGAATATTATACCTGTATTATCCTGTACTCTGCTGCAGAATATTATACCTCTATTATCCTGTACTCTGCTGCAGAATATTATACCTGTATTATCCTGTACTATGTTGCAGAATATTATACCTGTATTATCCTGTACTCTGCTTCAGAATATTATACCTCTATTATCCTGTACTCTGCTACAGAATATTATACCTGTATTATCCTGTACTCTGCTGCAGAATATTATACCTGTATTATCCTGTATTAATATTATCTGCTTCAGAATATTATACCTGTATTATCCTGTACTCTGCTACAGAATATTATACCTGTATTATCCTGTACTCTGCTGCAGAATAGTATACCTGTATTATCCTGTACTCTGCTACAGAATATTATACCTGTATTATCCTTACTCTGCTGCAGAATATTATACCTCTATTATCCTGTACTCTGCTGCAGAATATTATACCTGTATTATCCTGTACTCTGCTGCAGAATATTATACCTGTATTATCCTGTACTCTGCTTCAGAATATTATACCTCTATTATCCTGTACTCTGCTGCAGAATATTATACCTGTATTATCCTGTACTCTGCTACAGAATATTATACCTGTATTATCCTGTATTACTATTATCTGCTTCAGAATATTATACCTGTATTATCCTGTACTCTGCTACAGAATATTATACCTGTATTATCCTGTACTCTGCTTCAGAATATTATACCTGTATTATCCTGTATTACTATTATCTGCTTCAGAATATTATACCTGTATTATCCTGAATATTATACCTGTATTATCCTGTACTCTGCTACAGAATATTATACCTGTATTATCCTGTACTCTGCTTCAGAATATTATACCTGTATTATCCTGTATTACTATTATCTGCTTCAGAATATTATACCTGTATTATCCTGTACTCTGCTACAGAATATTATACCTGTATTATCCTGTACTCTGCTGCAGAATAGTATACCTGTATTATCCTGTACTCTGCTACAGAATATTATACCTGTATTATCCTGTACTCTGCTACAGAATATTATACCTGTATTATCCTGTACTCTGCTACCGAATATTATACCTGTATTATCCTGTATTACTATTATCTGCTGCAGAATATTATACCTGTATTATCCTGTACTACTATTATCTGCTGCAGAATATTATACCTGTATTATCCTGTACTCTGCTGCAGAATATTATACCTGTATTATCCTGTACTCTGCTGCAGAATATTATACCTGTATTATCCTGTACTCTGCTACAGAATATTATACCTGTATTATTATCCTTCAGAATATTATACCTGTATTATCCTGTACTCTGCTACAGAATATTATACCTGTATTATCCTGTACTCTGCTGCAGAATATTATACCTGTATTATCCTGTACTCTGCTGCAGAATATTATACCTGTATTATCCTATTATTATTATCTGCTTCAGAATATTATACCTGTATTATCCTGTACTCTGCTACAGAAATATTATACCTGTATTATCCTGTACTCTGCTGCAGAATATTATACTATTATCCTGTACTCTGCTACAGAATATTATACCTGTATTATCCTGTACTCTGCTACAGAATATTATACCTGTATTATCCTGTATTACTATTATCTGCTTCAGAATATTATACCTGTATTATCCTGTACTCTGCTGCAGAATATTATACCTGTATTATCCTGTACTCTGCTGCAGAATATTATACCTGTATTATCCTGTACTCTGCTGCAGAATATTATACCTGTATTATCCTGTTATTATTATCTGCTTCAGAATATTATACCTGTATTATCCTGTACTCTGCTACAGAATATTATACCTGTATTATCCTGTACTCTGCTTCAGAATATTATACCTCTATTATCCTGTACTCTGCTACAGAATATTATACCTGTATTATCCTGTACTCTGCTGCAGAATATTATACCTGTATTATCCTGTATTAATATTATCTGCTTCAGAATATTATACCTGTATTATCCTGTACTCTGCTACAGAATATTATACCTGTATTATCCTGTACTCTGCTGCAGAATAGTATACCTGTATTATCCTGTACTCTGCTACAGAATATTATACCTGTATTATCCTGTGTTATTATTATCTGCTACAGAATATTATACCTGTATTATCCTGTATTACTATTATCTGCTTCAGAATATTATACCTGTATTATCCTGTACTCTGCTACAGAATATTATACCTGTATTATCCTGTACTCTGCTGCAGAATATTATACCTGTATTATCCTGTACTCTGCTACAGAATATTATACCTGTATTATCCTGTACTCTGCTACAGAATATTATACCTGTATTATCCTGTACTCTGCTGCAGAATATTATACCTGTATTATCCTGTACTCTGCTCAGAATATTATACCTGTATTATCCTGTACTCTGCTACAGAATATTATACCTGTATTATCCTGTACTCTGCTGCAGAATATTATACCTGTATTATCCTGTACTCTGCTGCAGAATATTATACCTGTATTATCCTGTACTCTGCTGCAGAATATTATACCTGTATTATCCTGTACTCTGCTGCAGAATATTATACCTGTATTATCCTGTACTCTGCTGCAGAATATTATACCTGTATTATCCTGTACTCTGCTGCAGAATATTATACCTGTATTATCCTGTACTACTATTATCTGCTGCAGAATATTATACCTGTATTATCCTGTACTCCGCTACAGAATATTATACCTGTATTATCCTGTACTCTGCTGCAGAATATTATACCTGTATTATCCTGTACTCTGCTGCAGAATATTATACCTGTATTATCCTGTACTCTGCTACAGAATATTATACCTGTATTATCCTATTACTATTATCTGCTGCAGAATATTATACCTGTATTATCCTGTACTCTGCTCCAGAATATTATACCTGTATTATCCTGTATTACTATTATCTGCTTCAGAATATTATACCTGTATTATCCTGTACTCTGCTACAGAATATTATACCTGTATTATCCTGTACTCTGCTGCAGAATATTATACCTGTATTATCCTGTACTCTGCTGCAGAATATTATACCTGTATTATCCTGTACTCTGCTACAGAATATTATACCTGTATTATCCTGTATTACTATTATCTGCTTCAGAATATTATACCTGTATTATCCTGTACTCTGCTACAGAATATTATACCTGTATTATCCTGTACTCTGCTTCAGAATATTATACCTCTATTATCCTGTACTCTGCTACAGAATATTATACCTGTATTATCCTGTACTCTGCTCCAGAATATTATACCTGTATTATCCTGTATTACTATTATCTGCTTCAGAATATTATACCTGTATTATCCTGTACTCTGCTACAGAATATTATACCTGTATTATCCTGTACTCTGCTGCAGAATATTATACCTCTATTATCCTGTACTCTGCTGCAGAATATTATACCTGTATTATCCTGTACTATTATCTGCAGAATATTATACCTGTATTATCCTGTACTCTGCTTCAGAATATTATACCTGTATTATCCTGTACTCTGCTACAGAATATTATACCTGTATTATCCTGTACTCTGCTTCAGAATATTATACCTGTATTATCCTGTATTACTATTATCTGCTTGCAGAATATTATACCTGTATTATCCTGTACTCTGCTACAGAATATTATACCTGTATTATCCTGTACTCTGCTGCAGAATATTATACCTGTATTATCCTGTACTCTGCTACAGAATATTATACCTGTATTATCCTGTATTATCTGCTGCAGAATATTATACCTGTATTATCCTGTACTCTGCTGCAGAATATTATACCTGTATTATCCTGTACTCTGCTACAGAATATTATACCTGTATTATCCTGTATTACTATTATCTGCTGCAGAATATTATACCTGTATTATCCTGTACTCTGCTACAGAATATTATACCTGTATTATCCTGTACTCTGCTGCAGAATATTATACCTGTATTATCCTGTATTACTATTATCTGCTGCAGAATATTATACCTGTATTATCCTGTACTCTGCTACAGAATATTATACCTGTATTATCCTGTACTCTGCTGCAGAATATTATACCTGTATTATCCTGTACTCTGCTACAGAATATTATACCTGTATTATCCTGTACTCTGCTGCAGAATATTATACCTGTATTATCCTGTACTCTGCTGCAGAATATTATACCTGTATTATCCTGTACTATTATCTGCTGCAGAATATTATACCTGTATTATCCTGTACTATTATCTGCTGCAGAATATTATACCTGTATTATCCTGTACTCTGCTACAGAATATTATACCTGTATTATCCTGTACTCTGCTGCAGAATATTATACCTGTATTATCCTGTACTCTGCTGCAGAATATTATACCTGTATTATCCTGTACTCTGCTGCAGAATATTATACCTGTATTATCCTGTACTCTGCTGCAGAATATTATACCTGTATTATCCTGTACTCTGCTGCAGAATATTATACCTGTATTATCCTGTACTCTGCTACCGAATATTATACCTGTATTATCCTGTATTACTATTATCTGCTTCAGAATATTATACCTGTATTATCCTGTACTCTGCTACAGAATATTATACCTGTATTATCCTGTACTCTGCTGCAGAATATTATACCTGTATTATCCTGTACTCTGCTACAGAATATTATACCTGTATTATCCTGTACTCTGCTGCAGAATATTATACCTGTATTATCCTGTATTACTATTATCTGCTTCAGAATATTATACCTGTATTATCCTGTACTCTGCTACAGAATATTATACCTGTATTATCCTGTACTCTGCTGCAGAATATTATACCTGTATTATCCTGTACTCTGCTACAGAATATTATACCTGTATTATCCTGTACTCTGCTGCAGAATATTATACCTGTATTATCCTGTACTCTGCTGCAGAATATTATACCTGTATTATCCTGTACTCTGCTGCAGAATATTATACCTGTATTATCCTGTACTCTGCTGCAGAATATTATACCTGTATTATCCTGTACTCTGCTACAGAATATTATACCTGTATTATCCTGTACTCTGCTACAGAATATTATACCTGTATTATCCTGTACTCTGCTGCAGAATATTATACCTGTATTATCCTGTACTCTGCTACAGAATATTATACCTGTATTATCCTGTACTCTGCTGCAGAATATTATACCTGTATTATCCTGTACTCTGCTGCAGAATATTATACCTGTATTATCCTGTACTCTGCTGCAGAATATTATACCTGTATTATCCTGTACTCTGCTGCAGAATATTATACCTGTATTATCCTGTATTACTATTATCTGCTGCAGAATATTATACCTGTATTATCCTGTACTCTGCTGCAGAATATTATACCTGTATTATCCTGTACTCTGCTGCAGAATATTATACCTGTATTATCCTGTATTATTATTATCTGCTTCAGAATATTATACCTGTATTATCCTGTACTCTGCTACAGAATATTATACCTGTATTATCCTGTACTCTGCTGCAGAATATTATACCTGTATTATCCTGTACTCTGCTGCAGAATATTATACCTGTATTATCCTGTACTCTGCTGCAGAATATTATACCTGTATTATCCTATTACTATTATCTACAGAATATTATACCTGTATTATCCTGTACTCTGCTACAGAATATTATACCTGTATTATCCTGTATTACTATTATCTGCTTCAGAATATTATACCTGTATTATCCTGTACTCTGCTACAGAATATTATACCTGTATTATCCTGTACTCTGCTGCAGAATATTATACCTGTATTATCCTGTACTCTGCTGCAGAATATTATACCTGTATTATCCTGTACTCTGCTGCAGAATATTATACCTGTATTATCCTGTATTACTATTATCTGCTGCAGAATATTATACCTGTATTATCCTGTACTCTGCTACAGAATATTATACCTGTATTATCCTGTACTCTGCTGCAGAATATTATACCTGTATTATCCTGTACTCTGCTGCAGAATATTATACCTGTATTATCCTGTACTCTGCTACAGAATATTATACCTGTATTATCCTGTACTATTATCTGCTGCAGAATATTATACCTGTATTATCCTGTACTCCGCTACAGAATATTATACCTGTATTATCCTGTACTCTGCTGCAGAATATTATACCTGTATTATCCTGTACTCTGCTGCAGAATATTATACCTCTATTATCCTGTACTCTGGTACAGAATATTATACCTGTATTATCCTGTATTACTATTATCTGCTGCAGAATATTATACCTGTATTATCCTGTACTCTGCTACAGAATATTATACCTGTATTATCCTGTACTCTGCTGCAGAATATTATACCTGTATTATCCTGTATTACTATTATCTGCTGCAGAATATTATACCTGTATTATCCTGTACTCTGCTACAGAATATTATACCTGTATTATCCTGTGTACTCTGCTGCAGAATATTATACCTGTATTATCCTGTACTCTGCTGCAGAATATTATACCTGTATTATCCTGTACTCTGCTGCAGAATATTATACCTGTATTATCCTGTACTCTGCTGCAGAATATTATACCTGTATTATCCTGTACTCTGCTGCAGAATATTATACCTGTATTATCCTGTATTACTATTATCTGCTTCAGAATATTATACCTGTATTATCCTGTACTCTGCTACAGAATATTATACCTGTATTATCCTGTACTCTGCTTCAGAATATTATACCTGTATTATCCTGTATTACTATTATCTGCTTCAGAATATTATACCTGTATTATCCTGTACTCTGCTACAGAATATTATACCTGTATTATCCTGTACTCTGCTGCAGAATATTATACCTGTATTATCCTGTACTCTGCTACAGAATATTATACCTGTATTATCCTGTACTCTGCTACAGAATATTATACCTGTATTATCCTGTACTCTGCTACCGAATATTATACCTGTATTATCCTGTATTACTATTATCTGCTGCAGAATATTATACCTGTATTATCCTGTACTCTGCTGCAGAATATTATACCTGTATTATCCTGTACTCTGCTACAGAATATTATACCTGTATTATCCTGTACTCTGCTGCAGAATATTATACCTGTATTATCCTGTACTCTGCTGCAGAATATTAATATTATACCTACAGAATATTATCCTGTACTCTGCTGCAGAATATTATACCTGTATTATCCTGTACTCTGCTGCAGAATATTATACCTGTATTATCCTGTACTCTGCTGCAGAATATTATACCTGTATTATCCTGTACTCTGCTACAGAATATTATACCTGTATTATCCTGTACTCTGCTGCAGAATATTATACCTGTATTATCCTGTACTCTGCTGCAGAATATTATACCTGTATTATCCTGTACTCTGCTACAGAATATTATACCTGTATTATCCTGTACTATTATCTGCTGCAGAATATTATATCCTGTACTCTGCTATTATCCTGTGTACTCTGCTGCAGAATATTATACCTGTATTATCCTGTACTCTGCTGCAGAATATTATACCTGTATTATCCTGTACTCTGCTGCAGAATATTATACCTGTATTATCCTGTACTCTGCTGCAGAATATTATACCTGTATTATCCTGTACTCTGCTGCAGAATATTATACCTGTATTATCCTGTACTCTGCTGCAGAATATTATACCTGTATTATCCTGTACTCTGCTGCAGAATATTATACCTGTATTATCCTGCTGAACAGAATATTATACCTGATGATATTATCCTGTGCAGAATATTATACCTGTATTATCCTGTACTCTGCTGCAGAATATTATACCTGTATTATCCTGTACTCTGCTGCAGAATATTATACCTGTATTATCCTGTACTCTGCTGCAGAATATTATACCTGTATTATCCTGTATTACTATTATCTGCTTCAGAATATTATACCTGTATTATCCTGTACTCTGCTGCAGAATATTATATTATCTGCTGCAGAATATTATACCTGTATTATCCTGTACTTATCTGCTACAGAATATTATACCTGTATTATCCTGTACTCTGCTGCAGAATATTATACCTGTATTATCCTGTACTCTGCTGCAGAATATTATACCTGTATTATCCTGTACTGTGTGCTACAGAATATTATACCTGTATTATCCTGTACTCTGCTACAGAATATTATACCTGTATTATCCTGTACTCTGCTGCAGAATATTATACCTGTATTATCCTGTACTCTGCTGCAGAATATTATACCTGTATTATCCTGTACTCTGCTGCAGAATATTATACCTGTATTATCCTGTACTCTGCTGCAGAATATTATACCTGTATTATCCTGTACTCCGCTACAGAATATTATACCTGTATTATCCTGTACTCTGCTGCAGAATATTATACCTGTATTATCCTGTACTCTGCTGCAGAATATTATACCTCTATTATCCTGTACTCTGGTACAGAATATTATACCTCTATTATCCTGTACTCTGCTGCAGAATATTATACCTGTATTATCCTGTACTCTGCTGCAGAATATTATACCTGTATTATCCTGTACTCTGCTGCAGAATATTATACCTGTATTATCCTGTACTCTGCTGCAGAATATTATACCTGTATTATCCTGTACTCTGCTGCAGAATAGTATACCTGTATTATCCTGTACTCTGCTACAGAATATTATACCTGTATTATCCTGTACTCTGTTATTATCTGCTGCAGTTCTGTGGAACAGTTTCCTAAGCTACCCGAGTTTACTGGGTACAAAAAAACTACGAAGACGTCCTTACATACATAGAAACATAGAACAGGGAAAGAGTGGAGGAGGATGATATTTTGAAATGTGAAATGAAAACCAAAGTGAGAAGGACGTTGACAAATACATCAAATATTGACTTTGAAAGTGGTGCAAACACAATGCTAACGCTGTGTCCCAAATGGCACCACATTCACTATTTAGTGTAATACATTTTACCAGAGCCTTATGGGGCCTGATCAAATGTAGTATACTATACAGGGGTTAGGGAGTTATTTGGAATGCAGTCGAAGGTCAAATTATATTCATTTATGCAACAAAATTCTCATCCATAATTCAAGAGGATTGCTCCTGGCAAACATCAGATGCATATACACAGTGTGTGTGTGTATGTGTGTGGTGTCTCTGTGTGTGTGTGTGTGTGTGTGTGTGTGTGTGTGTGTGTGTGTGCAGGGCAGAGCAGTGCAGAATATTATATACTCTGTTATTATCCAGTAATCTGATTATCCTGTAGGCAAAAGAATCCGAACTGACGAGGGTAGAAGACTGGCAGCTTCTGACGTATTCTAACAGCCTACCAACATACTTGATGGATGTTAACATGGTAGATGATGTGCCAAAGGCTGTTGATATTGTTGCCTCGGTGTGTAGGTCGGTGTACATGACCATGTTGGTGTCTCTGTGTGTGTGGTGGGGGGGTACATGACCGTGTTGGTGTCTCTGTGTGTGTGGTGGGGTGGGGGTACATGACTGTGTTGGTGTCTCTGTGTGTGGTGGGGGGCACATGACCGTGTTGGTGTCTCTGTGTGTGTGGTGGGGGGTACATGACCGTGTTGGTGTCTCTGTGTGTGTGGTGGGGGGTACATGACCGTGTTGGTGTCTATGTGTGTGTGGTGGGGGATGATATGTTGGTGTCTCTGTGTGTGGTGGGGGTACATGACCGTGTTGGTGTCTCTGTGTGTGTGGGTCGGTGTACATGACCGTGTTGGTGTCTCTGTGTGTGTGGTGGGGGTACATGACCGTGTTGGTGTCTATGTGTGGGTCGGTGTACATGACCGTGTTGGTGTCTCTGTGTGTGTGGTGGGGGTACATGACCGTGTTGGTGTCTCTGTGTGTGTGGGTCGGTGTACATGACCGTGTTGGTGTCTCTGTGTGTGTGGTGGGGGGTACATGACCGTGTTGGTGTCTCTGTGTGTGTGGGTGGGGGTACATGACCGTGTTGGTGTCTCTGTGTGTGTGGTGGGGGAATGACCGTGTTGGTACCTGTGTGTGTTACATGACCGTGTTGGTGTCTCTGTGTGTGTGGGAATGTACATGACCGTGTTGGTGTATCTGTGTGTGGTGGGGGGGGTACATGACCGTGTTGGTGTCTCTGTGTGTGTGGTGGGGGGTACATGACCGTGTTGGTGTCTCTGTGTGTGTGGTGGGGGTACATGACCGTGTTGGTGTCTCTGTGTTGGTGTCTGACCTGTTGGTGTCTCTGTGTGGTGGGGGTACATGACCGTGTTGGTGTATTATACCATGACCGTGTTGGTATCTGTGTGTGTGGTGGGGGTACATGACCGTGTTGGTGTCTCTGTGTGTGTGGTGGGGGGTACATGACCGTGTTGGTGTCTCTGTACTCTGTGTGTGGTGGGGGGTACATGACCGTGTTGGTGTCTCTGTGTGTGTGGTGGGGGGTACATGACCGTGTTGGTGTCTCTGTGTGTGTGGTGGGGGCACATGACCGTGTTGGTGTCTCTGTGTGTGTGTGTGGTGGGGTGGGGGGGTACATGACCGTGTTGGTGTCTCTGTGTGTGTGGTGGGGGGCACATGACCGTGTTGGTGTCTCTGTGTGTGTGGTGGGGGGTACATGACCGTGTTGGTGTCTCTGTGTGTGGGGGGGGTACATGACCGTGTTGGTGTCTCTGTGTGTGTGGTGGGGGGTACATGACCGTGTTGGTGTCTCTGTGTGTGGTGGGTCGGGTACATGACCGTGTTGGTGTCTCTGTGTGTGTGGTGACCGTGTTGGTGTCTCTGTGGGGGTACATGACCGTGTTGGTGTCTCTGTGTGTGTGGTGGGGGGGACCAGTCTCTGTCCGTGTTGGTGTCTCTGTGTGTGTGGTGTGTGTGTGGTACATGACCGTGTTGGTGTCTCTGTGTGTGTGGGGGTGTACATGACCGTGTTGGTGTCTCTGTGTGTGTGGTGGGGGCATACATGACCGTGTTGGTGTCTCTGTGTGTGTGGTGGGGGTACATGACCGTGTTGGTGTCTCTGTGTGTGTGGTGGGGGGTACATGACCGTGTTGGTGTCTCTGTGTGGGTCGGGTACATGACCGTGTTGGTGTCTCTGTGTGCTGCAGAATATTGGGGTACATGACCGTGTTGGTGTCTCTGTCTACATGACCGTGTTGGTGTCTCTGTGTGTGTGGTGGGGGGTACATGACCGTGTTGGTGTCTCTGTGTGTGTGGGTCGGTGTACATGACCGTGTTGGTGTCTCTGTGTGTGTGGTGGGGGGCACATGACCGTGTTGGTGTCTCTGTGTGTGTATCCTGTACATGACCGTGTTGGTGTCTCTGTGTGTGTGGTGGGGGGTACATGACCGTGTTGGTGTCTCTGTGTGTGTGGTGGGTGTACATGACCGTGTTGGTGTCTCTGTGTGTGTGGTGGGGGGTACATGACCGTGTTGGTGTCTCTGTGTGTGTGGTGGGGGTACATACCGTGTTGGTGTCTCTGTGTGTGTGGGGGGGGTACATGACCGTGTTGGTGTCTCTGTGTGTGTGGTGGGGGTACATGACCGTGTTGGTGTCTCTGTGTGTGTGGGGGGGGTACATGACCGTGTTGGTGTCTCTGTGTGTGTGGTGGGGGGTACATGACCGTGTTGGTGTCTCTGTGTGTGGGGGGGGGGTACATGACCGTGTTGGTGTCTCTGTGTGTGTGGTGGGGGGTACATGACCGTGTTGGTGTCTCTGTGTGTGTAGGGGGTACATGTGTTGGTGTCTCTGTGTGTGTGGGGGGTACATGACCGTGTTGGTGTCTCTGTGTGTGGTGGGGGGGTACATGACCGTGTTGGTGTCTCTGTGTGTGTGGTGGGGGGTACATGACCGTGTTGGTGTCTCTGTGTGTGTGGTGGGGGGTACATGACCGTGTTGGTGTCTCTGTGTGTGTGGGTGGGGGTGTACATGGTGTTGGTGTCTCTGTGTGTGGTGGGGGTACATGACCGTGTTGCTGACCTGTGTGTGTGGTGGTGGGGGTACATGACCGTGTTGGTGTCTCTGTGTGTGTGGTGGGGGGGTACATGACCGTGTTGGTGTCTCTGTGTGTGTGGTGGGGGGTACATGACCGTGTTGGTGTCTCTATGTGTGTGGGGGGGTACATGACCGTGTTGGTGTCTCTGTGTGTGTGGTGGGGGGTACATGACCGTGTTGGTGTCTCTGTGTGTGTGGGGGGGGTACATGACCGTGTTGGTGTCTCTGTGTGTGTGGTGCAGGGGGTACATGACCGTGTTGGTGTCTCTGTGTGTGTGGTGGGGGGGGTACATGACCGTGTTGGTGTCTCTGTGTGTGTGGGGGGGGTACATGACCGTGTTGGTGTCTCTGTGTGTGTGGTGGGGGGCACATGACCGTGTTGGTGTCTCTGTGTGTGTGGTGGGGGTACATGACCGTGTTGGTGTCTCTGTGTGTGGGTGGGGGGTACATGACCGTGTTGTGTCTCTGTGTGTGGGTGGGTTACATGACCGTGTTGGTGTCTCTGTGTGTGTGGTGCTGTGTCTCTGTTGGTGTGTGGTGGGGGGTACACCGTGTTGGTGTCTCTGTGTGTGTGGTGGGGGGTACATGACTGTGTTGGTGTCCTGGTGTGGGGGGGGGTACATGACCGTGTTGGTGTCTCTGTGTGTGTGGTGGGGGGTACATGACCGTGTTGGTGTCTCTGTGTGTGTGGGTGACCGGTGTACATGACCGTGTTGGTGTCTCTGTGTGTGTGGTGGGGGGTACATGACCGTGTTGGTGTCTCTGTGTGTGTGGTGGGGGGTACATGACCGTGTTGGTGTCTCTGTGTGTGTACATGACCGTGTTGGTGTCTCTGTGTGTGTGGTGGGGGGCACATGACCGTGTTGGTGTCTCTGTGTGTGTGGTGGGGGTACATGACCGTGTTGGTGTCTCTGTGTGTGTGGTGGGGGCACATGACCGTGTTGGTGTCTCTGTGTGTGTGGTGTGTGGTGGGGGGTACATGACCGTGTTGGTGTCTCTCTGTGTGTGGGTGGGGGTGTACATGACCGTGTTGGTGTCTCTGTGTGTGTGGTGGGGGGGTACATGACCGTGTTGGTGCCTGTGTGTGTGGTGGGGGTACATGACCGTGTTGGTGTCTCTGTGTGTGTGGTGGGGGTACATGACCGTGTTGGTGTCTCTGTGTGTGTGGGCGGTGCACATGACCGTGTTGGTGTCTCTGTGTGTGTGGTGGGGGGTACATGACCGTGTTGGTGTCTCTGTGTGTGTGGGTGGGGGTACATGACCGTGCAGTGTCTCTGTGTGTGTGGTACCCGTGTTGGTGTCTCTGTGTGTGTGGTGGGGGTACATGACCGTGTTGGTGTCTCTGTGTGTGTGGTGGGGGGTACATGACCGTGTTGGTGTCTCTGTGTGTGTGGTGGGGGGGGTACATGACCGTGTTGGTGTCTCTGTGTGTGTGGTGGGGGTACATGACCGTGTTGGTGTCTCTGTGTGTGTGGGGGGGCACATGACCGTGTTGGTGTCTCTGTGTGTGTGGTGGGGGGTACATGACCGTGTTGGTGTCTCTGTGTGTGTGGTGGGGGTACATGACCGTGTTGGTGTCTCTGTGTGTGTGGTGGGGGGTACATGACCGTGTTTGTCTCTGTGTGTGTCTCATGGTGTCTCTGTGTGTGTGGGTCGGTGTACATGACCGTGTTGGTGTCTCTGTGTGTGTGGTGGGGGTACATGACCGTGTTGGTGTCTCTGTGTGTATGGGTACATGACCGTGTTGGTGTCTCCTGTGTGTGGTGGGGGTACATGACCGTGTTGGTGTCTCTGTGTGTGTGGGTGGGGGTACATGACCGTGTTGGTGTCTCTGTGTGTGTGGTGGGGGTACATGACCGTGTTGGTGTCTCTGTGTGTGTATACATGACCGTGTTGGTGTCTCTGTGTGTGTGGTGGGGGGTACATGACCGTGTTGGTGTCTCTGTGTGTGTGGTGGGGGGTACATGACCGTGTTGGTGTCTCTGTGTGTGTGGTGGGGGGCATGACCGTGTTGGTGTCTCTGTGTGTGTGGTGGGGGGTACATGACCGTGTTGGTGTCTCTGTGTGTGTGGTGGGGGGTACATGACCGTGTTGGTGTCTCTGTGTGTGTGGTGGGGGGCACATGACCGTGTTGGTGTCTCTGTGTGTGTGGTGGGGGTACATGACCGTGTTGGTGTCTCTGTGTGTGTGGTGGGGGTACATGACCGTGTTGGTGTCTCTGTGTGTGTGGTGGGGGGTACATGACCGTGTTGGTGTCTCTGTGTGTGATACATGACCGTGTTGGTGTCTCTGTGTGTGTGGTGGGGGCACATGACCGTGTTGGTGTCTCTGTGTGTGTGGTGGTGGGGGGTACATGACCGTGTTGGTGTCTCTGTGTGTGTGGTGGGGGTACATGACCGTGTTGGTGTCTCTGTGTGTGTGGTGGGTGTACATGACCGTGTTGGTGTCTCTGTGTGTGTGGTGGGGGTACATGACCGTGTTGGTGTCTCTGTGTGTGGGGGGGTACATGACCTGTGTGTTGGTGTACTCTGTGTGTGGTGGTGGGGGGGTACATGACCGTGTTGGTGTCTCTGTGTGTGTGGGGGGTACATGACCGTGTTGGTGTCTCTGTGTGTGTGGTGGGGGGCACATGACCGTGTTGGTGTCTCTGTGTGTGTGGTGGGGGTACATGACCGTGTTGGTGTCTCTGTGTGTGGTGGGGGGTACATGACCGTGTTGGTGTCTCTGTGTGTGTGGTGGGGGCACATGACCGTGTTGGTGTCTCTGTGTGTGTGGGGGGTACATGACCGTGTTGGTGTCTCTGTGTGTGTGGTGGGGGTACATGACCGTGTTGGTGTCTCTGTGTGTGTGGTGGGTGTACATGACCGTGTTGGTGTCTCTGTGTGTGTGGTGGGGGGTACATGACCGTGTTGGTGTCTCTGTGTGTGTGGTGGGGGGTACATGACCGTGTTGGTGTCTCTGTGTGTGTGGTGGGGGGGTACATGACCGTGTTGGTGTCTCTGTGTGTGTGGTGGGGGTACATGACCGTGTTGGTGTCTCTGTGTGTGTGTGTGTGTGTCTCTGTGTGTGTGGGGGGGGTACATGACCGTGTTGGTGTCTCTGTGTGTGTGGTGGGTCCTGTACATGACCGTGTTGGTGTCTCTGTGTGTGTGTGGTGGTGGGGTACATGACCGTGTTGGTGTCTCTGTGTGTGTGGGGGTGTACATGACCGTGTTGGTGTCTCTGTGTGTGTGTGGTGGGGGGGTACATGACCGTGTTGGTGTCTCTGTGTGTGTGGTGGGGGGTACATGACCGTGTTGGTGTCTCTGTGTGTGTGGTGTGTGGGGGGGTACATGACCGTGTTGGTGTCTCTGTGTGTGGTGGGGGGTACATGACCGTGTTGGTGTCTCTGTGTGTGTGGTGGGGGGTACATGACCGTGTTGGTGTCTCTGTGTGTGGTGGGGGTGTACATGACCGTGTTGGTGTCTCTGTGTGTGTGGTGGGGGGTACATGACCGTGTTGGTGTCTCTGTGTGTGTGGGGGGGTACATGACCGTGTTGGTGTCTCTGTGTGTGTGGTGGGGGTACATGACCGTGTTGGTGTCTCTGTGTGTGTGGTGGGGGTACATGACCGTGTTGGTGTCTCTGTGTGTGTGGGTCGGTGTACATGACCGTGTTGGTGTCTCTGTGTGTGTGGTGGTGGGGGGGTACATGACCGTGTTGGTGTCTCTGTGTGTGTGGTCGGGTACATGACCGTGTTGGTGTCTCTGTGTGTGTGTGGTGGGGGTACATGACCGTGTTGGTGTCTCTGTGTGTGTGGTGGGGGTACATGACCGTGTTGGTACATGACCGTGTTGGTGTCTCTGTGTGTGTGGTGGGGGTACATGACCGTGTTGGTGTGTGGTGTCTCGTGTTGTGTCTCTGTGTGTGTGGGGGGGGGTACATGACCGTGTTGGTGTCTCTGTGTGTGTGGTGGGGGTACATGACCGTGTTGGTGTCTCTGTGTGTGTGGGGGGGGCACATGACCGTGTTGGTGTCTCTGTGTGTGTGGTGTACATGACCGTGTTGGTGTCTCTGTGTGTGTGGTGGGGGGTACATGACCGTGTTGGTGTCTCTGTGTGTGTGGTGGGGGCACATGACCGTGTTGGTGTCTCTGTGTGTGTGGGGGGGTACATGACCGTGTTGGTGTCTCTGTGTGTGTGGTGGGGGGTACATGACCGTGTTGGTGTCTCTGTGTGTGTGGTGGGGGGTACATGACCGTGTTGGTGTCTCTGTGTGTGTGGTGGGGGGTACATGACCGTGTTGGTGTCTCTGTGTGTGTGGTGGGGGGTACATGACCGTGTTGGTGTCTCTGTGTGTGTGGTGGGGGGGTACATGACCGTGTTGGTGTCTCTGTGTGTGTGTTGGTCGGGGTACATGACCGTGTTGGTGTCTCTGTGTGTGTGGTGGGGGGGGTCATGACCGTGTTGGTGTCTCTGTGTGTGGGTGGGGGTACATGACCGTGTTGGTGTCTCTGTGTGTGTGGTGGGGGGTACATGACCGTGTTGGTGTCTCTGTGTGTGTGGTGGGGGGTACATGACCGTGTTGGTGTCTCTGTGTGTGTGGTGGGGGTACATGACCGTGTTGGTGTCTCTGTGTGTGTGGTGGGGGTACATGACCGTGTTGGTGTCTCTGTGTGTGTGGTGGGGGTGTACATGACCTGTGTGTCTGTGTGTGTGTGTGTGGGGGGGTACATGACCGTGTTGGTGTCTCTGTGTGTGTGGTGGGGGGGTACATGACCGTGTTGGTGTCTCTGTGTGTGTGGTGGGGGGGTACATGACGTGTTGGTGTCTCTGTGTGTGTGGGTCGGTGTACATGACCGTGTTGGTGTCTCTGTGTGTGTGGTGGGGGTACATGACCGTGTTGGTGTCTCTGTGTGTGTGGTGGGGGGTACATGACCGTGTTGGTGTCTCTGTGTGTGTGGTGGGGGGGTACATGACCGTGTTGGTGTCTCTGTGTGTGGGTCGGTGTACATGACCGTGTTGGTGTCTCTGTGTGTGTGGTGGGGGTACATGACCGTGTTGGTGTCTCTGTGTGTGGTGGGGGTACATGACCGTGTTGGTGTCTCTGTGTGTGTGGTGGGGGGGGCACATGACCGTGTTGGTGTCTCTGTGTGTGTGGTGGGGGTACATGACCGTGTTGGTGTCTCTGTGTGTGTGGTGGGGGGTACATGACCGTGTTGGTGTCTCTGTGTGTGTGGTGGGGGGTACATGACCGTGTTGGTGTCTCTGTGTGTGTGGTGGGGGGTACATGACCGTGTTGGTGTCTCTGTGTGTGTGGTGGGGGGTACATGACCGTGTTGGTGTCTCTGTGTGTGTGGTGGGGGGTACATGACCGTGTTGGTGTCTCTGTGTGTGTGGGGGGGGTACATGACCGTGTTGGTGTCTCTGTGTGTGTGGTGGGGGTACATGACCGTGTTGGTGTCTCTGTGTGTGGTGGGGGTACATGACCGTGTTGGTGTCTCTGTGTGTGTGGTGGGGGTACATGACCGTGTTGGTGTCTCTGTGTGTGTGGGGGTGTACATGACGTGTTGGTGTCTCTGTGTGTGTGGTGACCGTGTTGGTGTCTCTCTGTCTCTGTGTGTGTGGTGGGGGGTACATGACCGTGTTGGTGTCTCTGTGTGTGTGGGTCGGTGTACATGACCGTGTTGGTGTCTCTGTGTGTGTGGTGGGGGTACATGACCGTGTTGGTGTCTCTGTGTGTGTGGGGGGTACATGACCGTGTTGGTGTCTCATGACCGTGTTGGTGTCTCTGTGTGTGTGGTGGGGTACATGACCGTGTTGGTGTCTCTGTGTGTGTGGTGGGGGTACATGACCGTGTTGGTGTCTCTGTGTGTGTGGGTCGGTGTACATGACCGTGTTGGTGTCTCTGTGTGTGTGGTGGGGGGTACATGACCGTGTTGGTGTCTCTGTGTGTGTGGGTGGGGGTACATGACCGTGTTGGTGTCTCTGTGTGTGTGGTGGGGGGTACATGACCGTGTTGGTGTCTCTGTGTGTGTGGTGGGGGGTACATGACCGTGTTGGTGTCTCTGTGTGTGTGGTGGGGGGTACATGACCGTGTTGGTGTCTCTGTGTGTGTGGTGGGGGCACATGACCGTGTTGGTGTGTGTGTGGTGGGGGTCTGACCGTGTGTGTCTGGTGGGTGGGGGGTACATGACCGTGTTGGTGTCTGTGTGTGTGTGGGGGGCACATGACCGTGTTGGTGTCTCTGTGTGTGTGGGGGTACATGACCGTGTTGGTGTCTCTGTGTGTGTGGGGGGGTACATGACCGTGTTGGTGTCTCTGTGTGTGTGGGTGGGGTGTACATGACCGTGTTGGTGTCTCTGTGTGTGTGGTGGGGGTACATGACCGTGTTGGTGTCTCTGTGTGTGTGGTGGGGGTACATGACCGTGTTGGTGTCTCTGTGGGGGTGACCGTGTTGGTGTCTCTGTGGTGTACATGACCGTGTTGGTGTCTCTGTGTGTGTGGTGGGGGGTACATGACCGTGTTGGTGTCTCTGTGTGTGTGGTGGGGGTACATGACCGTGTTGGTGTCTCTGTGTGTGTGGTGGGGGTACATGACCGTGTGTTGGTGTCTATGTGTGTGTGGTGGGGGCACATGACCGTGTTGGTGTCTCTGTGTGTTGGTGTCATGACCTGTGTCTCTGTGTGTGGTGGGGGTACATGACCGTGTTGGTGTCTCTGTGTGTGGTGTCTCTGTGTGTGTGTGGTGGGGGGTACATGACCGTGTTGGTGTCTCTGTGTGTGTGGGTGGTGTACATGACCGTGTTGGTGTCTCTGTGTGTGTGGTGGGGGGGTACATGACCGTGTTGGTGTCTCTGTGTGTGTGGGTCGGTGTACATGACCGTGTTGGTGTCTCTGTGTGTGTGGTGGGGGTACATGACCGTGTTGGTGTCTCTGTGTGTGTGGGTGGGGTGTCATGTGTTGGTGTCTCTGTGTGTGTGGTGGGGGGTACATGACCGTGTTGGTGTCTCTGTGTGTGTGGTGGGGGGTACATGACCGTGTTGGTGTCTCTGTGTGTGTGGTGGGGGGTACATGACCGTGTTGGTGTCTCTGTGTGTGTGGTGGGGGTACATGACCGTGTTGGTGTCTCTGTGTGTGTGGTGGTGTACATGACCGTGTTGGTGTCTCTCTGTGTGTGGGGGGGGTACATGACCGTGTTGGTGTCTCTGTGTGTGTGGGTCGGTGTACATGACCGTGTTGGTGTCTCTGTGTGTGTGGTGGGGGGTACATGACCGTGTTGGTGTCTCTGTGTGTGTGGGTGGTGTACATGACCGTGTTGGTGTCTCTGTGTGTGTGGTGGGGGTACATGACCGTGTTGGTGTCTCTGTGTGTGTGGTGGGGGGTACATGACCGTGTTGGTGTCTCTGTGTGTGGTGGGGGGCACATGACCGTGTTGGTGTCTCTGTGTGTGTGGTGGGGGTACATGACCGTGTTGGTGTCTCTGTGTGTGTGGTGGGGGGGTACATGACCGTGTTGGTGTCTCTGTGTGTGTGGTGGGGGCACATGACCGTGTTGGTGTCTCTGTGTGTGTGGTGGGGGTACATGACCGTGTTGGTGTCTATGTGTGTGTGGTGGGGGGCACATGACCGTGTTGGTGTCTCTGTGTGTGTGGTGGGGGTACATGACCGTGTTGGTGTCTCTGTGTGTGTGGGTCGGTGTACATGACCGTGTTGGTGTCTCTGTGTGTGTGGTGGGGGGGGTACATGACCGTGTTGGTGTCTCTGTGTGTGTGGGTCGGTGTACATGACCGTGTTGGTGTCTCTGTGTGTGTGGTGGGGGGTACATGACCGTGTTGGAGTCTCTGTGTGTGTGGGTCGGTGTACATGACTGTGTTGGGGTCTCTGTGTGTGTGGTGGCGGGGTACATGACCGTGTTGGTGTCTCTGTGTGTGTGGGTCGGTGTACATGACCGTGTTGGTGTCTCTGTGTGTGTGGTGGGGGTACATGACCGTGTTGGTGTCTCTGTGTGTGGTGGGGGGGTACATGACCGTGTTGGTGTCTCTGTGTGTGTGGTGGGGGGGTACATGACCGTGTTGGTGTCTCTGTGTGTGTGGTGGGGGGTACATGACCGTGTTGGTGTCTCTGTGTGTGTGGGTCGGTGTACATGACCGTGTTGGTGTCTCTGTGTGTGTGGTCGGGGGGGGTACATGACCGTGTTGGTGTCTCTGTGTGTGTGGGTCGGTGTACATGACCGTGTTGGTGTCTCTGTGTGTGTGGTGGGGGTACATGACCGTGTTGGTGTCTCTGTGTGTGTGGGTCGGTGTACATGACCGTGTTGGTGTCTCTGTGTGTGTGGTGGGGGTACATGACCGTGTTGGTGTCTCTGTGTGTGTGGTGGGGGTACATGACCGTGTTGGTGTCTCTGTGTGTGTGGTGAGGGGGCACATGACCGTGTTGGTGTCTCTGTGTGTGTGGTGGGGGTACATGACCGTGTTGGTGTCTCTGTGTGTGTGGTGGGGGTACATGACCGTGTTGGTGTCTATGTGTGTGTGGTGGGGGCACATGACCGTGTTGGTGTCTCTGTGTGTGTGGTGAGGGGGTACATGACCGTGTTGGTGTCTCTGTGTGTGTGGGTCGGTGTACATGACCGTGTTGGTGTCTCTGTGTGTGTGGTGGGGGGCACATGACCGTGTTGGTGTCTCTGTGTGTGTGGTGGGGGTACATGACCGTGTTGGTGTCTCTGTGTGTGTGGTGGGGGTACATGACCGTGTTGGTGTCTCTGTGTGTGTGGTGGGGGGCACATGACCGTGTTGGTGTCTCTGTGTGTGTGGTGGGGGTACATGACCGTGTTGGTGTCTATGTGTGTGTGGTGGGGGGCACATGACCGTGTTGGTGTCTCTGTGTGTGTGGTGGGGGGTACATGACCGTGTTGGTGTCTCTGTGTGTGTGGGTGTGTACATGACCGTGTTGGTGTCTCTGTGTGTGTGGTGGGGGTACATGACCGTGTTGGTGTCTCTGTGTGTGTGGGTCGGTGTACATGACCGTGTTGGTGTCTCTGTGTGTGTGGTGGGGGGGTACATGACCGTGTTGGAGTCTCTGTGTGTGTGGGTCGGTGTACATGACTGTGTTGGTGTCTCTGTGTGTGTGGTGGCGGGGTACATGACCGTGTTGGTGTCTCTGTGTGTGTGGTGGGGGTACATGACCGTGTTGGTGTCTCTGTGTGTGTGGTGGGGGGGGCACATGACCGTGTTGGTGTCTCTGTGTGTGTGGGTCGGTGTACATGACCGTGTTGGTGTCTCTGTGTGTGTGGTGGGGGGTACATGACCGTGTTGGTGTCTCTGTGTGTGTGGTGGGGGGTACATGACCGTGTTGGTGTCTCTGTGTGTGTGGTGGGGGGCACATGACCGTGTTGGTGTCTCTGTGTGTGTGGTGGGGGTACATGACCGTGTTGGTGTCTCTGTGTGTGTGGTGGGGGTACATGACCGTGTTGGTGTCTCTGTGTGGTGGTGGGGGCACATGACCGTGTTGGTGTCTCTGTGTGTGTGGTGGGGGGGTACATGACCGTGTTGGTGTCTATGTGTGTGTGGTGGGGGGGCACATGACCGTGTTGGTGTCTCTGTGTGTGTGGTGGGGGGGTACATGACCGTGTTGGTGTCTCTGTATGTGTGGGTCGGTGTACATGACCGTGTTGGTGTCTCTGTGTGTGTGGTGGGGGGTACATGACCGTGTTGGTGTCTCTGTGTGTGTGGGTCGGTGTACATGACCGTGTTGGTGTCTCTGTGTGTGTGGTGGCGGGGTACATGACCGTGTTGGTGTCTCTGTGTGTGTGGGTCGGTGTACATGACCGTGTTGGTGTCTCTGTGTGTGTGGTGGGGGGTACATGACCGTGTTGGTGTCTCTGTGTGTGTGGTGGGGGGTACATGACCGTGTTGGTGTCTCTGTGTGTGTGGTGGGGGGTACATGACCGTGTTGGTGTCTCTGTGTGTGTGGGGGTGTACATGACCGTGTTGGTGTCTCTGTGTGTGTGGTGGCGGGGTACATGACCGTGTTGGTGTCTCTGTGTGTGTGGGTCGGTGTACATGACCGTGTTGGTGTCTCTGTGTGTGTGGTGGGGGTACATGACCGTGTTGGTGTCTCTGTGTGTGTGGTGGGGGGTACATGACCGTGTTGGTGTCTCTGTGTGTGTGGTGGGGGGTACATGACCGTGTTGGTGTCTCTGTGTGTGTGGTGGGGGTACATGATCGTGTTGGTGTCTCTGTGTGTGTGGTGGGGGGTACATGACCGTGTTGGTGTCTCTGTGTGTGTGGTGGGGGTACATGACCGTGTTGGTGTCTCTGTGTGTGTGGTGGGGGGCACATGACCGTGTTGGTGTCTCTGTGTGTGTGGTGGGGGGTACATGACCGTGTTGGTGTCTATGTGTGTGTGGTGGGGGCACATGACCGTGTTGGTGTCTCTGTGTGTGTGGTGGGGGTACATGACCGTGTTGGTGTCTCTGTGTGTGTGGGGGGTGTACATGACCGTGTTGGTGTCTCTGTGTGTGGTGGGGGGTACATGACCGTACGGTGTACATGACCGTGTTGGTGTCTCTGTGTGTGTGGTGGGGGGTACATGACCGTGTTGGTGTCTCGTGTGTGTGGGCCTGTGTGTGTGGGTGGTGTACATGACCGTGTTGGTGTCTCTGTGTGTGTGGTGGGGGTACATGACCGTGTTGGTGTCTCTGTGTGTGTGGTGGGGGGGTACATGACCGTGTTGGTGTCTCTGTGTGTGTGGTGGGGGGTACATGACCGTGTTGGTGTCTCTGTGTGTGTGGTGGGGGTACATGATCGTGTTGGTGTCTCTGTGTGTGTGGTGGGGGGGTACATGACCGTGTTGGTGTCTCTGTGTGTGTGGGGGGTACATGACCGTGTTGGTGTCTCTGTGTGTGTGGTGGGGGGGTACATGACCGTGTTGGTGTCTCTGTGTGTGGTGGTGGGGGGGGGTCATGACCGTGTTGGTGTCTCTGTGTGTGTGTGGGGGGGTACATGACCGTGTTGGTGTCTCTGTGTGTGTGTGGTGGGGGGGTACATGACAGGTGAGCAGACACCTGGACTGTGGACAAACAGGGAAAAGTGTTCACATCATTGAGAAGGAAATGAAAGGTATGTTAATGAGTTAGGTGAGAAGATGATGGGAAAGAGCGTGAAGCCGTGAAGAAAGGCCAGAAGTAACAGCATCAGCGAAAGTGTGTTTCTGGTGTGTGGAAAGAAAATGGTTCTTTCATAGCCACTTCAATTGAGAAAGTTTGTTGATAGTATGACCATCTGTAGATTATCTACTTCCAAATGTGTGACCAAAATATATTCCCCTTTAGAAGGTTGGAGGATTTTAGAATGTGTAATACACTTTATTTCAGGCAAGTTATTGTCTACGTTTCGTCAATTTGTAACCAGCAACGATGCCTTGCAGAAGTATTCTTAGAGGAGAGATCACTGATGTCAAATCAAATTGCAAAAAACCCTCAAGTTGTTTGTCTGTATTTTAAAACCATGTGTGGTCCAGGGCACAGAAAATAAACATGACTGAGAGGAAAACATTCACAATGTCACAGTAACAACAACTTTGACTATGATTTGATTTGACTATTATCAAATCACTTAATGTTATCAATTAATTTCCACCTGGAACAGAAAGAAGAGGACGGGCCACCCTAGTGTGTGTGTGTGTGTGTTTACCTTCGCAGCCTCTCTCTATCTGGCCCACACATGCCAGGGCGTCCGACATCAGGTCTGGGAGGCGTCCGTTCAGGTCCACCGATGCTAGGCAACCCTGGAAGCCCTCCTTGGCGTGTACCAACTTGGGAAGCTCCTTGTACGTCTCTTTGGCCACGCCACCAATATACAGGTCACCTGTGAAGGACAGGGTAGGAAAAAGATGAAGGATAGTGGCCTGTCAAGGAACCCAATCTCCAAGCAAGCAGCAGATAGGCAACAGTGGTGCTCTCTCACTGAAGCCTTATATTTTTCATAGGAATGAAGAGGATTAAGTAAGTACATAGGAGGGGGCATACGAATGGACAGGAAGGGTTAATATATCACTGATGAGGTGATAACTGGTGTCTATAATACAACCAGTATTACTTCTACTATTCAGAATGACAACGGTAAAGAACAGAAATATTGATGCGTTGCTGTTCAGTAGAACACAGTGAACTAGTGTGGAATCACTGACCCCTGGTGGAGAATAATAGCTACTGATATAAACTGTATACACTGTACAGGCACAGTGCTATGTTTAAATATATATATTTATATATATATATATATATATATATATATTTTATCAGGGAACAGAGGCATACTTTAAGGTATATTCTCAGTTCTAGACTAGAAACATTGCACTGTGCCTGGACAGTATATAGTGATGGGCCTTGTGATACAGTAATTCCATTGATAGATAACTTCACTGTTCAATGTAACATTGATTTTACTCTCCTCTGATCTTCTTTAAAAAACTTCCACTAACCCTGTCAAACAGCAGACCAGTAACAGTCAATTGGCTCCTCTGAGACACTGTACCCCAACGCAATAACAATAGTGCCACCCTCCGTCAGAGTATAAAGTATGTTGAGAACATAAACCCCCAGCCCCAGAAAGCCTACCCTTCAGGTCCAGGTTCTTGGCTCCCATGGTGGTCTGGGTGGTGATCTTGGTGTCGATCTTGACGGTGTGGAGGTTGTTAGTGTCTCGTGAGATCATGACGTTGTGCCAGTGGTTGTCATTCAGGGGCTTGTTGGAGTTGCCCTTGATCAGGTGAGCTCCGTTCCCCAGGTCTGATACGTAGTGCAGATAGCTGGAACAAGGCATTCACATGAATAATGATGCAGACACACACTCGCGCACACCTGCGCACACACACTCCAAAATCACAAACACACACAACCCGCCCAATCCTTCAATATGAATGACAGTATGTCTTGACAACCTACCCCTTGACCAGCTCGACCACAATGAAGTCGTTTCCATCCCCGCTGTTGAACAGTATGAGTCCATCTGATGAGGTGGTCTTGAACTGGAAGAACAGGTGCATAGAGTAGTAGGCCTGCAGGGTGGTCAGAGCCAAATAGCTCGACCGTGACTTGAACGTGACCGGATCAGCAATGATGTTCTTGAAGCCGATCATGGCGTTGAGCTCGCAGTAGTCAATGTCACCGTTCTTACACAGGTCTACAGGAAAAATAGAATAGATACTGTAAGTATATTTTTTTGTCTCATACTCAACTCTGTGGTTAAGGGCACAACATTATTAGTATTAATGATCCGACACAAGAAAACCTCCAGTAGCCAGTTCAGTCCCACTTTTTCCAACACCCAGCCCAGGACATGGACCGTTGACCTTCCAGTTACTGGTCCACCTCCCTAACCTCTGGGCTACCTACCTATATAGGCCATGCCGTTGAAGGAGAGGCTCTGGAGGTGGCCTATGAAGTTGGAAGGCACCATGGACATGAATCGTTTCTCCGTCACGATACCCGTCTCAATGTTGTGAAACTCCAACTGGGTGTGGTCACCTGCCATTTGACCTTTTGATTGACAGAAGGGAGGGTGAGAGGGGGGAGACATGGGTGGAGGGAGGTCATTCATGTCTCCAGCAGGACACATGCCACTCTCACCTCCTAAAGGTCTGGAGCCACACTTGTCCACTAGTAGAAAGGTACGTGAAATACAATGGGGTTATACACACAGGGCCGGCTTCCCAACACAGATTAAGACTAATCCTGTACTACAAAGCATGTTCAATGGAGAATATTCATTGAAATATCTTTCTAGTCCAAGACTAGTTTTAATCTCTGTCTGGGAAACTAGCCCCAAAATGATCGATTGTATTTCAGACATTATGGACTAGATCCAACTTTGTCTGATCTAGTCCATAGTCAAACTGTGTGTCTTACCTACAAGGGGCCCAAGGACTGTCCTGAAAAGTATCACACTCATATAAAACATAGACATTGAATTAGAGAGAGGGAGGTTGTACCTTCTACAGGTTGAAGATCATCTACGGTGAGTTTCAAACTCTTTCCCCTCCTGAACACACGTACCGTGTGCCACTCGTTATCATTCAGGTTCTGACCAGCAAATATGGTCTCTGGACCCTTGCCTGTAGGACAGCCCAAACACTGGTTAACACACACACACCTCGAGACGGGGAGAAGAGACACCAGAGTTAGTGCAGTGACAGGGTGTGTTTGGGAGGAGGGGGTGGGGGGAAAAGAGAGAGAGAGAGAGAGGACGGAGTAAAATAATACTAATAAAACAGAACATATTTAATGACCCACACAACACCACCTCAGGTTGTCTCTCACGTCATTAGGTGTAACAACACCTCATCTACCTAATCGCAGAAATCACGGAACACTGTTTTGAATTGGAAACCCATTTTAGTCATTGTTTTTTTCTATGAGTGTGCGATTAATAACAATGCCATTAGGGGGCAGTAAAGCTCCACCCCAATGCTGCATGGCTTGGCGATACATAAGGGTAAGACAGAGAGAAACAAACTCCATCTTGATTAGTTTAACGGTAAATGGCATTTCAAACCTTATTCTGCTGTGTCTGACCTCAATAAAATGAATTGTAAATAATGATGTTGAGGAAAAAATAATAGTGATCACGAAAAACACCTCACTCAATCAGACGAATTGTAAATAATGATGTTGGGAAACAACAAAAAAAATCATAACCATGAAGTAAACATTATTTAAGGTGCTAGTTTGAACACTGTAACTGTGAGGCAGGGAGGGAAGTGTCATGTTAATGAATAGAAGCCGGACAGTACGCTGCCAGGAGGAAATAAGGACTGTGATTTTTTTTTACTGACATTTCCTCCTGAGGTGCTGACCTGTTGCACCCTTGACAACTACTGTGATTATTATTATTTGCTGGTCATTTATGAACATTTGAACATCTTGGCCATGTTCTGTTATAATCTCCACCCGGCACAGCCAGAAGAGGACTGGCAAACCCTCAGAGCCTGATTCCTCTTTAGGTTTCTTCCTAGGTTTTTTCCTAGCCACCGTGCTTCTACACCTGCATTGCTTGCTGTTTGGGATTTTAGGCTGGGTTTCTGTACAGCACTTTGAGATATCAGCTGATGTAAGAAGGGCTATATAAATACATTTGATTTGATGTCATAGCTGCATAATGGCTAACTGTGGGGGAAAAAAAGAAAACCGCCCAATGGTGTTACCAGAAAGAACCTTCCAGGGGATTCTCTAAAGAGGGACATCTAACTGAGTACATGACATTATGGCTGATGGCGAGGCAACTGTGCCTTGAAGAACAAGTGATGTGTTAAAACAAGTGATGTTGCCAGCAAGCCTACCAGAGGTTTGGCATCCCATTCAATGCCTAAGTCTGCTATTTTTACAACATAGTGACTACCTCACTATATAACTTTTTTAGTAATAATAAAAATAAAAAAAACTAACACTTGGGTCTTGTCTTTTCCTAATAGCACTGACTGATAGCTACTTTATTGAGGAGAAAAGTACTTACTATGACTGTGATGTGGTTGTTCTACCTGGCTATCTGAAGATGAATGCACTAACTGTAAGTCGCTCTGGATAAGAGTGTCTGCTAAATTACTCAAATGTAAATGTATGTAATGCTCTTTTTTAAACAATGAGAGCTTCTGGTGATTAGGAACTCCAATGTAGTTATATAGGGAAAATACTATTGAAGCTTGTTGTTTTATATTTAAATATGTAGTTTGGACCAAGTGAAGACACTGCATTGCATTCCCACTTCATGAATTATGAATTAAAAAGCATTAAGGAGGAAGGAGGAAAGACAGTTCCCGTCCTACTGAGGGCTGAGGAGAACAAAGCCTTATCTCCCCTAACTCATCACCAGGAACCCAGTGAGGACACTGGACTACGTCTTATGGCAAGTCAGGACATGTTACCAGATAATGGATGTGAAGGGAAAAGAAAATGTATTTGTGACTATGTCTCATTTCCTTAATTTAAGAGTTTCAGAGTATATACACTAAATGTATTTGATGTACACTAAATAAATACACACGAAAACACACACACACACACACACACACACACACACACACACACACACACACACACACACACACACACACACACACACACACACACACACACACACACACACAATCAACATGCTCAAAGTCAGAGCTGGAATCACAGTCAGTGTATTTTAAATGATCTCCTTCCATCTGGCACAATATGTATCACTCCTCTCCTCAACAGAAGACAATAAGCTTGTACAGGATCAGAATCAGAGGCTGGAGTAGATCCAGTTGGAACACCGATCATTCACTTTTCTCATAAAGTCACACTGTTTCAGATTCAGTGTGCCAACATTGTTGATGCTATGAGATATCTTACATGACCTTCGACCCAAGACTTTTACAGTGTGTCAATACAAGGAACATCTATCCTCCTGAAACATCTCCCCCCTCTTTTTCCTAAATGTTTTCTCTCCTCTTCCAATTCTCTTGGCCACAAGGACAGAGGAATGGAAGGCAAAGCTCAATCCATCCTTTCAAGTGCCCGAACTCCATCCCTCCATCCCATTATTTCATATATCACTCCCTCTCTCCCTCTCCCTCACTCCTAATCCCATTCTCCAGGAGCCTGGTTTCTATCCTCCCCGGCCCTGGTGGGGTGTTTAGTGCTTACAAAGCAAAACGGCGCCTCTGAGATTGAGTATAATATCCTCGTGCTCCGGCTGCCTGTGATTTGCATACACATTGAGGCGTTCAGGCTTTGAAGATTGCAGAGAAAGAGGAAAGGAAATAAATAGCCGTAAAAGGGTTGACTGGGATGAACCTGGTCCCCATTAGGGTTGTGCTGAATGGCGGGAACCCGGTAACCAAGATTACTGGGATTTAACGGCCAAAACCACTCACTTTTCCCAGGATAAATAACTGCGAGAAACCGGTAAATTATAATAAATGATGTATATGAACAGAATGAACAACATGGTGTAAAATGGAACTGTTAAATGATATGCAATGTCTACATCTGGCTTCTCTACGGCCTCTTGCATGATGAATCAAAGCTCAGGGTGGGAACAGACAGCCCATCTCAGTACGGAGCACAATTCACAGTGCATGTAGATCTCATCATGGTAACGTTTTTTTCTTGTGACAGGTATTTTTATTGATTTATTTCACCTTTATTTAACCAGGTAGGCATGTTGAGAACAAGTTCTCATTTACAATTGCGACCAGGTAGGCCTACATTTGCTGCGGCATAGCCTTTGATACAGTAATATAAAGACCAAATGTGTAACTCATTTACCCATCTCCTTCTGGCTTTCGGGAGTCACTTTCTTTTTTTATTGTAAAGAGTCATTCATTTTTCATTGCAGCTGTACAGTGTTAAAACAGCCTACCACTCGGTTATCATTGCTTAAAATCGTTGTTCGCAGTCTTTCTCTCTCTGCATAAACTCCCATTCACATTGCATCCAAAATAGATAACCCTGTTCTAGATTGATATATAGCAATATACAGGCCTAGCCTACCTCTTCCAGGTAATACATTCAATGCTGTATTAACATTATGCCTTATATTTAGCTAATTAATGATGGGTTATGCATAATAAACTTCTAACTTGAAGTCTCTGTCTCTTGCACAATACCCACACACCTGTGCTCAGCTGGCCTCTCCTTAAAAAAAGGCTCCTTAGCTCTTGGAGTCCCATGCAGGAAACGCTAGACTAGAATGGCTTGCTGGACATCATTTTATTTGCATTTCTTATACCAGTAGACTATTCAAAGAGGAACGCAAGCTCTTTTTTTTGTTGAATGTTAAATACAGCAGCCAATAGAACTCACTGGTAGTTTGAAAGAAGAGCGAGCTCACGGTGGTGGTAGGCTATAGCAGTAATTTATTCAGCCCCATAACCATTAAATCTTCATGAAGAGAAGTGAAAGCCTTCTGCATCTAATTGTAGTCCTATATTATTCAAGGATGTCATTAGAACGATGAAAGTAAGGACAATGAAACTGTTGAAAGCATGGAAGGAATGAAGCAACAATAGAGAGAGGAAGAAGAGTTAGTAATAACTTCAGGGGAAATATTATGAAAAGTAGGCTATACAGTATATGAGTCAGCCTACTAGTTATACAAAGATGCCCTATTATATTTAAAAAATAAAAAATGTGTTTTTTTGCCTATACCGGTAACTTTGTAGGCAGCATGTGCTGCACCAGAATCGCAGGTTCTCATCTGCTTTATCATGGTTTGAACGATATGCGTAATTCCTGTCAATATAATACAGTTAAGTGGAGGCTGCTGAGGGGAGAACTGCTCATAATAATCAGAGGGAATGGAGTATAATGAATGGAATGGTATCAAACCAATGAAAACCATGATACTCCAATCCACCCATTATTATGAGCAATTCTCCCCTCAGCAGCCTCCACTGATATAGTACAATACAGTACAGTAATACAGTTCACAATCAAAACGATTAGCCTACTGGAGCTAGTGTAATGCATTTACCCAAGAAAGCATATAGCTAGCTACATCTATGGGCTTTTATGTTTTTCTGTCCCGTGTAATGTGCAGTAGCTTATACCATGTATTTGGATAACGACACAATCATTTGGGCTTTTTTGGGCATGGGCTCATTCAATATATTTTAATATATAACTCATCAGGCTCAGGTAGCATCAGGTTGGAATGTTTATGCTGATCAAAGCTCTAATCAAATCCAGAAATCTTTATATGATTTATAATGCTTTTGAATGACACTTGCGGTTTCGGTGGGAAATACCAGGTTACCCGGGAGAAAGGGGATTTATTCTCGGGATGGAAAATTTTTTAAATACCGGGACAGTATTCTATCCTAGTGTGTGTGTGTGTATGTGTATGTGTATGTATGTGTGTGTGTGTGTGTGTGTGTGTGTGTGTGTGTGTGTGTGTGTGTGTGTGTGTGTGTGTGTGTGTGTGTGTGTGTGTGTGTGTGTGTGTGTGTGTGTGAAAGAGAATGGTGGTGCACGAGTGCTAAGTAAAGTGTAACGGAAATTAACTTCTTTCTTTGGATGAAAAACACGCCCAAATTAAGCTGCCTGCTACTCAGCCGTAATTAGTAAATTGGGATAGAAAACACTCTGAAGTTTCTAAAACTGTTTGAATGATGTCTGTGAGTATAACATAACTCATATAGCAAATTAAAGATTGATAAAGATTGATTCCATACTTAGTTTGGCATGTTTCTACGGGCTGTAACGGAACTTTTTGAACTTTTCCTCCGACGATCGGCACGACCTGAACGCGCTTTTGAATTTGTTTACCAAACACCCTAACAAAATAAGATATGTGGAATTGGGATTCCTGGGAGGGCATTCTGATGAAGATTATCAAAGGTAAGTGAACATTTAAAATGCTATTTCTGAGTAATGTTGACTACCCAATATGGTGGGTATCTTTTTGGCTGCTTTGTTGTCTAAAGGCATTACTCAGATTATTGCATGGTTTGCTTTCTCCGGAAAGTTTAAAAATAAAATCTGACACAGCGGTTGCATTAACCTCTTGAACCTCTGGGGGCAGTATTTCATTTTTGGATGAAAAACGTTCCCGTTTTAAACAAGATATTTTGTCACGAAAAGATGCTCGACTATGCATATAATTGACAGCTTTGGAAAGAAAACACTGCAAAGATATCCAAAACTGCAAAGATATCCAAAACTGCAAAGATATTGTCTGTGAGTGCCACAGAACTAATGCTACAGGCAAAACAAAGATGAAATTTCATACAGGAAGTGAGCCAGATTTGTGAGGCGCTGTGTTCCAATGTCTCCTTATATGGCTGTGAATGCGCAAGGAATGAGCCTACACTTTCTGTCGTTTCCCCAAGGTGTTTGCTGCATTGTGACGTATTTGTAGGCATATCATTGGAAAATTGACCATAAGAGACTACATTTACCAGGTGTCCTCTCGGTGTCCTCCGTCAAAACTATTGCGTAATCTCCAGGTGCGTGCATTTTTCCATTTTGAACAGAGGAGAAACCAAACTGCAACCAGTGATTTATCATCGAATAGATATGTGAAAAACACCTTGAGGATTGATTCTAAACAACGTTTGCCATGTTTCTGTCGATATTATGGAGTTCATTTGGAAAAAAGTTTGCGTTGTAATGACTGAATTTTCGGGGGTTTTTCTTAGCCAAACGTGATGAACAAAACGGAGCGATTTCTCCTACACAAATAATCTTTTTGGAAAAACTGAACATTTGCTATCTATTAAGTGGTACTTCCGGCGCCGACTGAGATGGCCGCCTCGCTTCGCGTTCCTAGGAAACTATGCAGTTTTTTGTTTTTTTACGTGTTATTTCTTACATTAGTACCCCAGGTCATCTTAGGTTTCATTACATACATTCGAGAAGAACTACTGAATATAAGATCAGCGCCAACTCACCATCAGTACGACCAAGAATATGTTTTGCCCGCGGATCCGGTGTTCTGCCTTACAAACAGGACAACGGAATGGATGCATGCAGCGACCCAAGGAATTGCGACTAAAAAGAGGGAAACGAGGCGGTGTTCTGGTCAGACTCCGAAAAAAGGGCACATCGCGCAGCACTCCCCAGCATTCTTCTTGCCAATGTCCAGTCTCTTGACAACAAGGTTGACGAAATCCGAGCAAGAGTAGCATTCCAGAGGGACATCAGAGACTGCAACGTTCTCTGCTTCACAGAAACATGGCTAACTGGGAAGACGCAATCCGAGGCGGTGCAGCCAACGGGTTTCTCCACGCATCGCTTGACAGAAACAAACATCTTTCTGGTAAGAAGAGTGGCGGGCGTATGCCTCATGACTAACGAGACATGGTGTGATGAAGGAAACATACAGGAACTCAAATCCTTCTGTTCACCTGATTTAGAATTCCTCACAATCAAATGTAGACCGCATTATCTTCCAAGAGAATTCTCCTCGATTATAATCACAGCCGTATATATCCCCCAAGCAGACACATCGATGGCTCTGAACGAACTTTATTTAACTCTTTGCAAACTGGAAACCATTTATCCGGAGGCTGCATTCATTGTAGCTGGGGATTTTAACAAAGCTAATCTGAAAACAAGACTCCCTAAATTTTACCAGCATATCGATTGCGCAACCAGGGGTGGTAAAACCTTGGATCATTGTTACTCTAACTTCATGACGCATATAAGGCCCTGCCCCGCCCCCTTTCGGAAAAGCTGACCACGACTCCATTTTGCTGATCCCTGCCTACAGGCAGAAACTTAAACAAGAGGCTCCCACGCTGAGGTCTGTCCAACGCTGGTCAGACCAAGCTGACTCCACACTCCAAGACTGCTTCCATCACGTGGACTGGGACATGTTTCGTATTGCGTCAGATGGAAATATTGACGAATACGCTGATTCGGTGTGCGAGTTCATTAGAACGTGCGTCGAAGATGTCGTTCCCATAGCAACGATAAAAACATTCCCAAACCAGAAACCGTGGATTGATGGCAGCATTCGCGTGAAACTGAAAGCGCGAACCACTGCTTTTAATCAGGGCAAGGTGTCTGGTAATATGTCCGAATATAAACAATGCAGCTATTCCCTCCGCAAGGCTATTAAACAAGCTAAAGCGTCAGTACAGAGACAAAGTGGAATCTCAATTCAATGGCTCAGACACAAGAGGCATGTGGCAGGGTCTACAGTCAATCACGGACTACAAGAAGAAACCCAGCCCAGTCACGGACCAGGATGTCTTGCTCCCAGGCAGACTAAATCACTTTTGCCCGCTTTGAGGACAATACAGTGCCACTGACACGGCCTGCAACGAAAACATGCAGTCTCTCCTTCACTGCAGCCGAGGTGAGTAAGACATTTAAACGTGTTAACCCTCGCAAGGCTGCAGGCCCAGACGGCATCCCCAGCCGCGCCCTCAGAGCATGCGCAGACCAGCTGGCCGGTGTGTTTACGGACATATTCAATCAATCCCTATACCAGTCTGCTGTTCCCACATGCTTCAAGAGGGCCACCATTGTTCCTGTTCCCAAGAAAGCTAAGGTAACTGAGCTAAACGACTACCGCCCGTAGCACTCACTTCCGTCATCATGAAGTGCTTTGAGAGACTAGTCAAGGACCATATCACCTCCACCCTACCTGACACCCTAGACCCACTCCAATTTGCTTACCGCCCAAATAGGTCCACAGACGATGCAATCTCAACCACACTGCACACTGCCCTAACCCACCTGGACAAGAGGAATACCTATGTGAGAATGCTGTTCATCGACTACAGCTCGGCATTCAATACCATAGTACCCTCCAAGCTCGTCATCAAGCTCGAGACCCTGGGTCTCGACCCCGCCCTGTGCAACTGGGTACTGGACTTCCTGACGGGCCGCCCACAGGTGGTGAGGGTAGGCAACAACATCTCCTCCCCGCTGATCCTCAACACGGGGGCCCCACAAGGGTGCGTTCTGAGCCCTCTCCTGTACTCCCTGTTCACCCACGACTGCGTGGCCATGCACGCCTCCAACTCAATCATCAAGTTTGCGGACGACACAACAGTGGTAGGCTTGATTACCAACAACGACGAGACGGCCTACAGGGAGGAGGTGAGGGCCCTCGGAGTGTGGTGTCAGGAAAATAACCTCACACTCAACGTCAACAAAACTAAGGAGATGATTGTGGACTTCAGGAAACAGCAGAGGGAACACCCCCTATCCACATCGATGGATCAGTAGTGGAGAGGGTAGCAAGTTTTAAGTTCCTCGGCATACACATCACAGACAAACTGAATTGGTCCACTCACACTGACAGCGTCGTGAAGAAGGCGCAGCAGCGCCTCTTCAACCTCAGGAGGCTGAAGAAATTCGGCTTGTCACCAAAAGCACTCACAAACTTCTACAGATGCACAATAGCATCCTGGCGGGCTGTATCACCGCCTGGTACGGCAACTGCTCCGCCCTCAACCGTAAGGCTCTCCAGAGGGTAGTGAGTTCTGCACAACGCATCACCGGGGGCAAACTACCTGCCCTCCAGGACACCTACACCACCCGATGTTACAGGAAGGCCATAAAGATCATCAAGGACATCAACCACCCAAACCACTGCCTGTTCACCCCGCTATCATCCAGAAGGCGAGGTCAGTACAGGTGCATCAAAGCTGGGACCGAGAGACTGAAAAACAGCTTCTATCTCAAGGCCATCAGACTGTTAAACAGCAATCACTAACATTGAGTGGCTGCTGCCAACACACTGTCATTGACACTGACCCAACTCCAGCCACTTTAAAAATGGGAATTGATGGGAAATGATGTAAATATATCACTAGCCACTTTAAACAATGCTACCTTATATAATGTTACTTACCCTACACTATTCATCTCATATGCATATGTATATACTGTACTCTAGATCATCGACTGCATTCTTATGTCACTAGCCACTTTAACTATGCCACTTTGTTTACTTTGTCTACATACTCATCTCATATGTATATACTTTTGATACCATCTACTGTATGCTGCTCTGTACCATCACTCATTCATATATCCTTATGTACATATTCCTTATCCCCTTACACTGTGTATAAGACAGTAGTTTTGGAATTGTTAGTTAGATTACTTGTTGGTTATCACTGCATTGTCGGAACTAGAAGCACAAGCATTTCGCTACACTCGCATTAACATCTGCTAACCATGTGTATGTGACAAATAAAATTTGATTTGATTTGATTTGATTTGATCTAACCTCTTGGGGATAAGGGCTGAATACTGCCCCCTTTGGAGGAAGTGCGTGCCCATAGTAAACAGAAGAAAAAAATTGTCCAAAATTGCTAATATATGCATATAATAATTATTATTGAATAGAAAACACTCTAAAGTTTCTAAAACCGTTTCAATTATGTCTGTATGTAAAGCAGAACTCTCAGGGCAGCCATTCTCCCAAACTCTCTCTTGTCAACAGAAAAGTTGGGCCAACTTTGACGTCATCGCCCCCACCCTTCCCAACGAGCTACGGATCTGGGAACAGTTTCTATGTCTTCAGCGCGATGTCTGCTTTCAATGGGGCGTTCAATGTGAGAATCGCTCGCGCCTTCGTCCTTTGGCGGGCTAAAACGTTCGGGTCACGCGAAAATACATGCACTTTCATGCGCGCGTCTGAATTGGAGCTCTCTTTTGTTCCAGGTTTCACCAAACGATGTCGGTTTGTCTGTTCGAGCTGATAATTGTTTTACACGTTTAAAACATCCTAAAGCTTGATTCTGCACGTAGTTTGACCAGTTTAGTCGACATATAATTTGTAATTTTGAAGTTTTGATGCGCAAAAGTGCGGGACCAGAAGTCATTTTGGGTGCATTTCAGCTGAAGCTGTTAGCATATGCTAATACAGAGACACACAACTTGAAACCAAACGATGTATTGGGTAAGTACGACTCCTTCCACGTCTTCTGATCGAAGAACATCAAAGGTAAGGGAATATTTATGTGGTTCTTTTGGGTTTCTGTGGACTCCAAACGCGTAGAGGAGACATACTGCTAATATCTGAGCGCCGTCTCATATTATAGCCTAGTGAACGAATTCTGTAGCGTTAAAAATAAATGTAACACAGCGGTTGCATTAAGAAGAAGCTAGCTATGCTAGCTATCAATACTCTTACACAAAAAAAAAAAAATCTGAGATGACAGTGTTGTTAACAAAAGGCTAAGCTTGTGAGTCAATATATTTATTTCATTTCATTTGCGATTTTCATGAATAGTTAACGTTGCGTTATGGTAATGAGCTTGAGGCTATAATTACGCTCCCGGATACGGGATTGCTCGTCGCAACAGGTTTAGGAGAAGTTTATCCAAAGTTCCATGTATAATAGTCGTGTCTTTATCAATGTTTATTATGAGTACTTCTGTAAATTGATGTGGCTCTCTGCAATATCACTGCATGTTTTAGAACTACTGAACGTAACGCCCCAAGTAAACTCAGAGTTTTTTATATAAATATGAACTTTATCAAACAAAACATAATTGTATTGTGTAACATGAAGTCCTATGAGTGTCATCTGATGAAGATCATCAAATGTTAGTAATTAATTTTATCTCTATTTCTGCTTTTTGTGACTCCTCTTTTTGGCTGGAAAAAATGGCTGTGTTTTTCTGTGGCTTGGTGGTGACCTTTCACTGGCTGTTGCAGGGGGGTTCCACTAGACAGGTTAAGAGAGACCTGGAGGTCATATGGGTCACATCTCCATGGAAGGAAACCAGACTGCATCTAATTTGCTCTCCACGCGCACACACACACACGCACGAACGCACACACACACACGAACGCACGCATGCACACACACACACACACGCATGAACGCACACACACATGCGCACAGAAAGACAAACACACGTACTTATACAGAGACACGGAAAACACTCATTGAATAGTCAACCAGTGAGTTTTCTAAGACAGGTTTAAATCATATTTATGTTGCATTTACAGAGATTGTCTTTTGTTTTAGTGAGTTTAAGGTATTCTTGCTTATTTATCCACGTAGTTATTATGTTCTTACAGCCTCAGAACTGTTTTTAGGAAAGAACCAACATTATTATCAGCTTCTGCTAAGTTACTGGTGATTACATCATCCTACAGATACCAAGTTGTAACAAATCAATACTACAACAACTAAACACGAACCAAACAAAAAAAGCCAATCTGTGTGTGTGTGTATTTTTAGCTTGTCGTCAGTCAGTGCATGTTAACAGTGTTTAAGTTGAAGTGGCAGCGGTTTCTTCGGGCAGAGCTGAGGACGCCTGAGGGAAGGGAGCCGAAGACCCCTAATTGACAGTGATGTGTTTTTTGAGTCTGTGCTGTGTGTGTTTTTTCTCTGAGTCTGTTCTGAACATGTCATTCTTCCACAAAGCCGAACCAAGATGCCGCAAACTGACAACACTAATTAACGCAATAAATAATGAAGTGGTTTCAAAAATAATAAGGAGTGAAAAAAGAATGAAAAATGGAAAAACAATCCTTGGAAGTGGAACGGTTACTCTATCCAAGTAGAAGATGGTACGTGTATGTAGCTAGAACAGAGTTGTAAAGCTGCATGGATGTTTGGTGCTTTTCTTTTCAGGAATGGAAATGAAACATTTTCCTCAGACCCAATTAGGCGCAAGGATCCTCTTTCTCTCCTTCACTTTTTCTTTATTTTATTCTTGAGGATGAATATCTACTTCCATTCGTGCATTCCCAAACGCTGGCATCACACAGTCATGTCTCACATCATTTCTGAATAATGTGTGCCAAACACAGACACGCATGGCTTATTTCTGAAGTCAACGTGCCAGTCAACAGTGGTCGTGCCAAACGAGCTTCAGTGACTCTTGCTATTCAGGTGGAGATCATTTGATCTAAGTGCCTCAGGCTGCATTTACACAGGCAGCACAATTATGATAGTTTGCCAAATGATTGGTAAAATAATTGATTTGATTGTTGAAAAGACAAATAATTGGGCAAAAGATCAGAATTGGACTGCCTGCATAAACACAGACTTAGAGTTTTAAATCAAAGTATGTTTACTTATAAAGCAGCAAACAGTTTTTTATCACATAACCATACAACCCTTCTGTTCTAGCTACACAAAACAAACACTGGGAAATATGTGTGCATCAATGAGAGAGAGAGAGAGAGAGAGAGAGAGAGAGAGAGAGAGAAAGAGAGAGAGAGAGAGAGAGAGAGAGAGAGAGAGAGAGAGAGAGCGAGCGAGAGAGAGAGAGAACAAGAAATTTAAAGCGGCCATCAGCAGCTGAAACAATAACAATCCATCCCCGCCCCTGTTATGGTAAAAAGTTGAGGGATGAGGCTGGCGAAATGTAACCACTCTCCAATTCATAGACTCATAGACACAGCTATGGATGCAAAGACTGACCATGCACAATTATACATTATAGTTTTACCCATGTTTTGAAGTGTGTTTGTTTACATTTACTTTGTTAACAAACATTGGAGTAAAACAAGTTTATACTTTGGGTTCTGATGGGGTACGACAGTTGAACTAAGCTCATGAGTCATTTATAAGTTATATTTTTCAAGAATCAATGGATACATATCATTCATTTATAAGACCAAAAATGGATGTAACAACTGCTGATTGCCGCTTTAAATGCATCAAAAAAATGATTTACTAAAGAATATATCTCCACTACCCATTTCCTTTTCTGCTTTTGTGTATCTATGTGAACATGTTGTTTTAGATTAGCTACCTACACAGAGACATGGCACTAGATCCACGTGCTGTATTTGAAATAAAGACAATCTATGGGCAGATTTGTTTAGTGACGGGAATGAATACATATGTGTGGAAGGCACTACAGGTGTGTTTGATGTTCAATGTGTGCAGAGATTATACTGTAGTTGTGATTCCACAAATTAGCACTGTGCTTAAGGACGGAGAGTGTATGGAATGTTGGAATGTTTACAATCAATTTGCATACACAATGTACAAAATGCATGCAGAATTATTAGTTGCATTAAATGCTATTTAGCATAGAAATAGGTATTACAAATCACCATTGGAATTCACGGGTAATGCTATAGAATAGCCTAACTGTTGTTGCAAACCATTTATAATGTGAATTCTTTTTGATGCCCCTATACACAGACCTTGCTATGAAACCAGCCTCCAGATATAAATGCAAATGTACCCTATCAAATATTGCATCCATTCGTGTGACTCAGCCGTACCTCCAGCCAGACTAAGAGGACTGGATGCAGAATGGATGAAGACAATCTGGATGGAGGAGACAGAACTTACTATGTTATGTTGTTGGGAGTGTGTTTCTCCATAACAGTGGAGGAGAGTCAGTGTGATGGAAGTGAAGGTAAACCAAAGGAGCAAAGGAAAGAACGGCTCATCTTTTCTGACTCTTGAGGACTCTTCTTCCATCATTAATTCATCAATGTCCCTGAATTATAAATACAAGGACAAGGACAAGTTTCCTCCTAAAGTATTGCAATGTAGCCTCTGTAGCTCCACACTCATATACCCCCCTTCTCTCTCTTTCTCTGTCCCCCCACCCTCTTTCCTAGCAGTCCTATTCTCTCTTTCCCTCCCTATCCATTTCTCCATCCCTACCTCCCTCTCACCTCGCTCCATTCCACTACATCCCTTATTCCTTCCTTCCTTCCCTCCCTCCTTCCCTCCTGGCAGTCCTACTCTCTCCATCCCTTTCTCTCTGCTCTGTGAGGCAGGTTAATGAGAATAATAAAATCACACTCCGTATTTCCTCTTCGCTTTGAAAAGCCTCATCAATTTACCAGGCGCCAAGATAGACTGAGGGAAGAAAGAAAGAAAAGAAGAGAATGACGAACAGAGAGAAAGGTGAAAATAAAATACAAGAAGAGAATGAAGAATGGAGAGAAAGGTAAAAAAAAAATAATAGATTGAAAACAAGGGAACAGGGGGAAATGATCTGTGGCTAAAATACCTCTGTTTCCAAGCATGCGTTTTATATCAGTCTGTTTGAATTTAGGAGCGTCATCAAGGCTGGTAATTAGAGACAACAGAGTGTGAAAAATCACTGTTGACTGCCATGTTGGGGGCTCCTCATTAATTCCAACCCATCCCTCCCTCTCCTTCCTCTATCCCTCCATGCATCCTCTGCCTTCTCCCTCCCTCTCCTTCCTCTATCCCTCCATGTATCCTCTGCCTTCTCCCTCCCTCTCCTTCCTCTATCCCTCCATGCATCCTCTGCCTTCTCTCTCCCTCTCCTTCCTCTATCCCTCCATGCATCCTCTACCTTCTCCCTCCCTCTCCTTCCTCTATCCCTCCATGCATCCTCTGCCTTCTCCCTCCCTCTCCTTCCTCTATCCCTCCATGCATCCTCTGTCTTCTCCCACCCTCTCCTTCCTCTATCCCTCCATGCATCCTCTGCCTTCTCCCTCCCTCTCCTTCCACTATCCCTCCATGCATCCTCTGCCTTCTCCCTTTCCTTCCTCTATCCCTCCATGCATCCTCTGTCTTCTCCCACCCTCTCCTTCCTCTATCCCTCCATGCATCCTCTGCCTTCTCCCTCCCTCTCCTTCCTCTATCCCTCCATGCATCCTCTGTCTTCTCCCACCCTCTCCTTCCTCTATCCCTCCATGCATCCTCTGCCTTCTCCCTCCCTCTCCTTCCTCTATCCCTCCATGCATCCTCTGTCTTCTCCACCCCCTCTCCTTCCTCTATCCCTCCATGCATCCTCTGCCTTCTCCCTCCCTCTCCTTCCTCTATCCCTCCATGCATCCTCTGTCTTCTCCCACCCTCTCCTTCCTCTATCCCTCCATGCATCCTCTGCCTTCTCCCTCCCTCTCCTTCCTCTATCCCTCCATGCATCCTCTGCCTTCTCCCTTTCCTTCCTCTATCCCTCCATGCATCCTCTGTCTTCTCCCACCCTCTCCTTCCTCTATCCCTCCATGCATCCTCTGCCTTCTCCCTCCCTCTCCTTCCTCTATCCCTCCATGCATCCTCTGTCTTCTCCCACCCTCTCCTTCCTCTATCCCTCCATGCATCCTCTGCCTTCTCCCTCCCTCTCCTTCCTCTATCCCTCCATGCATCCTCTGTCTTCTCCCACCCTCTCCTTCCTCTATCCCTCCATGCATCCTCTGCCTTCTCCCTCCCTCTCCTTCCTCTATCCCTCCATGCATCCTCTGCCTTCTCCCACCCTCTCCTTCCTCTATCCCTCCATGCATCCTCTGCCTTCTCCCTCCCTCTCCTTCCTCTATCCCTCCATGCATCCTCTGCCTTCTCCCACCCCTTCTCCAGCAGTTCGTTTTTGTAGTACAGCAGATGCAGATTCACACTGCCTGACTGAGGCCCAGAACATACTATATTGCACAGCCCATTATCTCCCATTAAATGGTCTGTATGCTATGCACTGGTCTGTACTGGTCTATATCATACATAATATGTATATCCAAAGTATAGGAAATTGATTGGAATCATAATGGCAATGTGATTTTTTCACCATTAGCTGTTGGGGAAAAAAAGAAGGAATATTGCACATCTTTGTCAAATTGGTCTGAAATCATAATGTAAAACATATGACATCTATATATCTTGTACCTAAATAGTCTACTTTCTGGCACACACATTTAGATCACATACATTCAGGTCACAACTTAAACAAACAACAAAATATAAGGCTTAATAAAACCTTCATAAAACCCTTTTAATTAAATAAAGGTTCAATACATTTTTTTAAATAAGGCCTATATAGGTGTAGTTTGTTTAAAGAGGGATCTACATTCATGAATAAACAACATTGTGAATACAGATAAAAGAGTAACAGTAAAATAGTATTAACAAAGAAGGTAGAGTATTAAATATGAGCCGTCTTTACTTACTGGTAGTACAGTTAATCTTGATACAGTCTAGATGGGGGAGAACAGATGAGATGTCAAATCCTTCACTGTGACAGCTGCAGACAATATTAAAACATCCCACCCCTCTGGGGACGACACACGGACCCACGGACCACACCATGATGCTCTCTACCACGGCCCTCTCCTCCTCCACACCTGACTCAATGTCAAAGTGGTAGGAAGAGCATGGCAACTACTACTTCACAGTGCCAATCAAATGAGTTAGTTAAATAGTTGTTTATGTCAGTAAAGGGCCTTTCACAGTGCTATATTTTCTAGGTTGTTGTATTGTGTGTGCTGAACAGGAAGGCCTTGACTGTCCAACTTTTATCACTCAATCAAAGTTTGAATATTTAGTGTTAATGATTTGTAGATTAAAAATGTATTTCTACTGAAAAGTAACAAAACATTCATCTTTTAATTAAAAGTAAAAGGTAAAAAGTCCCAAATAAAATGGTCTCCTTGACAGAGGAGGTGGATATATTTTTTCCTATGAGATCTGCAACAAGAGAGCATCAGAACATGGTCATGGTCGAGCTGGGCCACTTGGTAGCGATGATGGGTGGTCTAACATCTTAGACATAGGATCGGGCATTCAAACACACCATGCCTCAATCTGACCACTGTCCAGTGGCCTTTTTTAACCAATTCAAAGGATTCATACTGAATGTCAGGCACGATGCCATTGGTGACAGAGGCTCTTCTCACAGAACACCTTTACCACTACTAGAAACCTATTACTTGTAATGATTTCAAATGTTACCAACTACTACTACTACTACTACTACTACTATTATTATTATATGGACCTACAACAACAACAACTACTACTACTACTACTACTACTATTAATATTATATGGACCTACAACAACAACTACTACTACTACTACTATTAATATTATATGGACCTACAACAACTACTACTACTACTACTACTATTAATATTATATGGACCTACAACAACACTACTACTACTACTACTACTACTACAACTACTACAACTACTACTACTACTATTAATATTATATGGACCTACAACAACTAACAACTACTACTACTACTACTATTAATATTATATGGACTACTACTACTACTACTACTACTACTACTACTATTAATATTATATGGACCTACAACAACAACAACTACTACTACTACTACTACTACTACTACTACTACTACTACTACTACTACTACTACTACTATTAATATTATATGGACCTACAACAACTACTACTACTACTACTATTATTATTATATGGACCTACAACAACTACTACTACTACTACTACTACTACTATTAATATTATATGGACCTACAACAACAACAACTACTACTACTACTACTATTATTATTATTATTATATGGACCTACAACAACAACTACAACTACTACTACTACTACTACTATTAATATTATATGGACCTACAACAACAACTACTACTACTACTACTATTATTATATGGACCTACAACAACAACAACAACTACTACTACTACTACTACTATTAATATTATATGGACCTACAACAACAACTACTACTACTATTATTATTATATGGACCTACAACAACAACAACTACTACTACTACTATTATTATATGGACCTACAACAACAACTACTACAACTACTACTACTACTACTACTATTAATATTATATGGACCTACAACAACAACTACTACTACTATTATTATTATATGGACCTACAACAACAACAACTACTACTACTACTATTATTATATGGACCTACAACAACAACTACTACTACTACTACTACTACTACTATTAATATTATATGGACCTACAACAACAACTACTACTACTATTATTATTATATGGACCTACAACAACAACTACTACTACTATTATTATTATATGGACCTACAACAACAACAACTACTACTACTACTATTATTATATGGACCTACAACAACTACTACTACTACTACTACTACTACTACTATTATTATATGGACCTACAACAACTACTACTACTACTACTACTACTACTACTATTATTATTATATGGACCAACAACAACAACTACTACTACTACTACTACTACTATTAATATTATATGGACCTACAACAACAACTACTACTACTACTACTACTACTACTACTACTACTACTATTAATATTATATGGACCTACAACAACAACTACTACTACTATTAATATTATATGGACCTACAACAACAACTACTACTACTATTATTATTATATGGACCTACAACAACAACTACTACTACTACTACTATTATTAATATTATATGGACCTACAACAACAACTACTACTACTACTACTATTATTAATATTATATGGACCTACAACAACAACTACTACTACTATTATTATTATTATATGGACCTACAACAACTACTACTACTACTATTATTAATATTATATGGACCTACAACAACAACTACTACTACTACTATTATTATTATTATATGGACCTACAACAACTACTACTACTACTACTACTACTACTACTATTAATATTATATGGACCTACAACAACAACTACTACTACTACTACTATTATTATTATATGGACCTACAACAACAACTACTACTACTACTACTACTACTACTACTACTACTACTACTACTACTACTACTATTATTATATGGACCTACAACAACAACTACTACTACTACTACTACTACTATTAATATTATTATATGGACCTACAACAACAACTACTACTACTACTACTACTATTATTATTATATGGACCTACAACAACAACTACTACTACTACTACTACTACTACTACTATTATTATATGGACCTACAACAACAACTACTACTACTACTACTACTACTACTATTATTATATGGACCTACAACAACAACTACTACTACTACTACTACTACTACTATTATTATATGGACCTACAACAACAACTACTACTACTACTACTATTATTATTATATGGACCTACAACAACAACTACTACTACTACTACTACTATTATTATTATATGGACCTACAACAACTACTACTACTACTACTACTACTACTATTATTATTATATGGACCTACAACAACAACTACTACTACTACTACTACTACTACTACTTATTATTATATGGACCTACAACAACAACTACTACTACTACTACTACTACTATTATTATATGGACCTACAACAACAACTACTACTACTACTACTACTATTATTATTATATGGACCTACAACAACAACTACTACTACTACTACTATTATTATATGGACCTACAACAACAACTACTACTACTACTACTACTACTATTATTATATGGACCTACAACAACAACTACTACTACTACTACTATTATTATATGGACCTACAACAACTACTACTACTACTACTACTATTATTATATGGACCTACAACAACTACTACTACTACTACTACTACTACTATTAATATTATATGGACCTATAACAACAACTACTACTACTACTACTATTATTATTATTATGTGGACCTACGACTACTACTACTACTACTACTACTACTACTACTACTATTATTATTATTATGTGGACCTACAACTACTACTACTACTACTAGCACTACCTTGTGGACCTACAACTAATACTTGTACTACCTACAAGTACTAGTATACTAATACTGCCACTATTTTTAAACAACTACATATTGATGCTGCTATCCAGCCTCTCTCTTTCTCTGACTATATACAGTGAGTCAGTGTTGTGCTGTGAGAAGAGAGAGCTGACCGGATCCAGACCCAGACATTATACCCATGTGGCCCTGCCAGTCGTGTGTCGTCAACCACAGCAGAAAAGTGGTCGCAAACAGCCAAAGACCAACGCCAGCCAGCCCGCACAGGAAATGCTCTGCTTTTCAAAGAAAGGGGGAAGTGAGGGAGGAGAGGGGAGAGAAAGAAGACCGAGGGAGGAGGGATACCTAGTGATCTAAGGGCAAGTGAAACCAAGCGAAGAAAGTATTAAAATCTGTCCAAAATAAATCAAAAAATAAAATGTAAACAAAAACATCTTGGCTGTCATCATCAGATCAGATTTCAGAAGACATCTATGGTAACCAAGGCAATGTGGGTTGTCAGCCCTGTAACCGTGGTGATGTGGGTTGTCAGCCCCCTGTCAGTGTGAGGCGCTGTCGCCCTGGGTGCCACGGCAACAGGCTTCCCTGTGGTCGACTGACAGACAGAAAGTTCTGCCAATCCCATGCCCTCTGCTTTGCATGCACCGCTAAACGCCTCTGTTTAGAGAGCCCATTTCTGTTTAACTGGCGGAAAGGAGAAATAGATGGCTATCATTTCCCACAGCCATGCCCGGTTTGGGAGATATCTAACATTTCCAGAGGCGGATTCTCTCCGTTGCTCCATGAGGAGAGCAAATAGACACACAAACACACATGCACACACACACACTATCTCTAGCACGCTGAGAACTAGGCATGCAGACAAAAGGCAAAGAGTATTATACAACAATAAATATTAATATCAGAAGTTATATCTCTCGATTGTTTGTTTTTGCACTTTCATCAGTCTATGAGCTCCACTCAGCCTCACATAATAAACAGCCGGCTGGAGCCTTGTCCTAGGCAGGTAGCCCAGCTTGTGAAGAGCATTGGGCCAATAACCAAAATGTCACTGGTTCGTATCCCCAAGCTGACTAGGGTGAAAATACTGCCGATGTGCCCTTGAGCAATGCACTTAACCGTTATTGCTCATGCAAGTCGCTCTGGATAAGATTGTCTGCTAAATTACTAAAATGTCATTGAACTCTGGGAAGGCTCGGTCAGTCAACAGTCTGACCTTGTTCTCTTTTATTAACTATTTTTATGACCATGTCTTTTTTACCGAATGTTGTGCACTTTTTATTTGTATTCATCTACTTATTGTCTATTGATTAGCTTTGCTACTTCACATTTATGTTTCACTGCTGAGGAAGAGCTGCAAGTCAGCATGTAATACAATAGAGTGGGTGATGTCAAAGACCTGCGTAGCTCTAGAATGTGCTGATAATGGCAGCCATTTTGGTCAGGTCTAATTAATTCTATGGGAGGGACACTACTAGATATTAGACACCACTCTTACCACTGTTACAGAGCAAAGACCTGTGAGTGTAGAAGGCTGAGGGCTTTTCTCCACCAGGAGCTAAAACTCTAAGTAAAGTAAGTATAGTCAGAGGGGACCTCAACGGGGCAGAGAAGAAATCAGTAATTAGGTTCCAAGGCTATAATGGAATTAAGGTTCCGTATAAAACAGTGGCCAGAGCCAGCCAATAGGATTAATAACAGGTATGGGGTTGACAGTATATTTGGCTTTTGGTGCTAATGGGAGTTCTGGCTTATATTTGGCTAATGGTCTTGGCTATAGCAATGCCAAGGTCATAGGTTCAATTCCCACCGGGATCACATAGACATACTAACAATGTATGCCTTCACTGCACAGTCACTTGGGGGTAGGGTGGTGTAGGGGTGGGGTGGGGTAGGGTAGGACAGAGAGCATTCCCTGCTGGGCCAAAACGACAGCGTGCTCATTTGGCAGTGAGCGGAGAGCCGCAGACTCTGGCCACTGAAGGGTTCTATACCATCCCCTTCTATTCAACATAACATACAGCACATCATATATATCATCAGCATATCCATAGCTAAGATGATAGAGAGTGAGTGTAACATAGATGTAAATTAGAGAAAATGTCTGTCTGTTTTCAGGATGACGAGGTTTCTAAATGTTATATAAAGTTTGTGAGTCATGAACCTATGCGAGTCATGAACCTATGTGAGTCATGAACCTATGTGAGTCATGAACCTATGTGAGACATGAACCTATGTGAGTCATGAACCTATGTGAGTCATGAACCTATGTGAGTCATGAACCTATGTGAGTCATGAACCTATGTGAGTCATGAACCTATGTAAGTCATGAACCTATGTGAGTCATGAACCTACGTAAGTCATGAACCTATCTGAGTCATGAACCTATGTAAGTCGTGAACCTATGTATGTGAGTCATGAACCTATGTGAGTCATCTTCAGCTATGTGTCTGTTGTGGTCATGTCATAGGCTATGTGCACCATGTGAGTTTTGTTGTAACTGTGTGGCGTGCGGCTACACCGTGTGGCGTTACCTAGGTTGACCGTCAGGCGGACACGGCCAGTCTCCAGCTCCAGGCGCAGCGTGTCGGCGCTGTCACGTGACGTTGTGGCCATCAGCACACCATATGCCCGTTGAGAACGGAACCGTAGCGACACGTCTTCCGCTTCTGTGTGCATCACCACCGGCAACTGGATCTTCATGAACTTACTGCCGTCATAACTCAGGATGGTCGCATCTGGGAGGAGGAAAGGAGAGGGGGGAGAGATGGCAGGAGAGTAGAGGGGAGGAGAGAGGGGGAGGGGGAGAGATGGCAGGAGAGTAGAGGGGAGGAGAGAGGGGGAGGGGGAGAGATGGCAGGAGAGTAGAGGGGAGGAGAGAGGGGGAGGGGGAGAGATGGCAGGAGAGCACGGGGGTGAGGAGAGAGGGGGATGGGAAATGGAGGAGAGTAGAGGGGAGGAGAGAGGGGGATGGGGAGGAGAGAGGGGGAGAGGAAAGAGGGAGATGCGAAGGAGGGGAGAGTAGGGGGAGGAGAGCAGGGGGGAGGAGAGCAGAGAGAGGGATGCAGAGGAGAGCAAGGGGAAGAGGAGGAGAGGAGGAGAAGAAAGAGGGAGGGAGGAGAGTAGTGGGAGAGGAGAGAGAGCAAGGAGAGAGATGAATAAATATATTGTTTGCTATGTTATAAAATCAAAGTAAAGTAAGTCAGCTATCAATTCTACTTGCAAATAAACAGACAATTAACACAACATGGGTTATGTTTGTTGCTGCTTATACCAAGGGCCTTGGATCAAGAGCTCTCAGGCACAGTCCCAGATTCCCACCAACCAGTACATATTCATGAGTTTCCAAGTCCATGCTCATCCACCACATGTATTTGAAGGTGACAAGACCTTGACTGAATACATAAACAGTCTCAAAACCTCAAAGGCTCTTCAGACTGAAGGGATCCTCCTGGACCCATTTGGAGACATGGTTAGACAGTCTTACAGGGTTTTGCAGTCAGAGCAAAACCACCACACCACCACTCTAACGGTCAATCAAACTTGAGACAAAAATGAAGGTGGGGTATAAAGACAGGGGAATGGCTATGTCTTGGGCTCAAGTATTTCAAATGATTTCAAATAGTATTTGAACCCAGGCAGCTGTTTCCTCTACACACTAAAAACAAATGGTTCTATATAGTCCCAAATAAGGGTTACCACAGCAGAACCCTTTTTGGTGCTATGCAGTATGATTTTTTTTTTAAGGGTCTATAATGACCCATGCTCATAAGGTTCTAAATGGAACCTGCATAGTGTTATAAATAACAGATTACTAAGGTTCTATAATGAATGATAAAAAAAAGGGCTGTATTTAGCACCCAAAAAGCATTCTGCTATGGTTACAACCCTTTTTGGAGCTATATTGAAGGATTTTTTGTATGGTTCTTCATAAAACCTTTGTGGAGAATGGTTCTATAAAGAACATAGTAGGGGAGGGGAGGGTGCTTCAGCACCCCCATAATTTATTGATAGGAAAATAATTTATAAAAAATATATATCATAATAATAATATCACGAAAATAGTGCACTGGGCCTTTACTAGTATTAGCGGACAGATATATAGCACAGCCCCAAAAAGGCACGGACCCCAAACAAATTCAGCATCTTGTCACACCCTGACCTTAGTTTTCTTAGTTTTCTTTGTTATTTTGGTTAGGTCAGGGTGTGACATGGGTGATGTACAGTGGGGCAAAAAAGTGGACAGAAAACGTTTGACCTCTGTCAACAAAGGGTATATAACAAAGTATTGAGATAAACTTTTGTTATTGACCAAATACTTATTTTCCACCATAATTTGCAAATAAATTCATTAAAAATCCTACAATGTGATTTTCTGGATTTTCTTTCCTCATTTTGTCTGTCATAGTTGAAGTGTACCTATGATGAAAATTACAAGCCTCTCTCAACTTTTTAAGTGGGAGAACTTGCACAATTGGTGGCTGACTAAATACTATTTTTGCCCTACTGTATGTGTTTTTAACTTGTCTAGGGGTTTTGTATGTTTATGGGGGTGGACCTATCTAGGTGTTTTTGTAAGCCTATGGTTGCCTAGATTGGTTCTCAATTAGAGGCAGCTGTCTATCGTGGTCTCTGATTGGGAACCATATTTAGGCAGCCATATTCTTTGGGATTTTGTGGGTGATTGTTCCTGTTTCCAGTGTTCCTATGTGTTAGTGTTCACGTTACGGGACTGTTTAGTCTTTGTTGATTTTTTGTCGGTTATTTGTTTTGTTCGTTGTTTAAGTATCTCGTTAAATAATGGATAATCATCACGCTGCATTTTGGTCCTCCTCTCTTTTACCCGAAGACCATTAAGAATAGGATCTTGCAGGATTCAATAGCTGGAATTGTATGAGTTGTTGCCCGGTCCCTTTCTCTGCCATTGTCATTTGAATGCAATCCAGAAACAAAACCCTGTCCTCAATAATGTACATCAAAAGGTGCAAAGTTATGGGCAAAGACACTATACCAATTAAATATTTGTTTCGCTCAAATAACATGGAAAACAACCACTTTTTGTGCAGTATTCATTTAACGTCCTTACACACCACTTAATGTAAATGCACATTACTGTATTGTACCTAGGCTGGTCATCTAGGTTTGTACCTGTAGACTTTCCATCACCATGAAGAAAAACAATGCACATTACTGTATTGTACCTAGGCTGGTCATCTAGGTTTGTACCTGTAGACTTTCCATCACCATGAAGAAAAACAATGCACAATACAGTAATTGAGAACATTGACACATCAAGTGGTTTGTGATGATGTGTTGTGATGATGTGGCTCAGTTGGTAGAGCATTGTGCTTGCAATGCTAGAGTTGTGGGTTTGATTCCCACAGGGAAAAAGTATATAAATGTATGCACTCACTACTGTAAGTTGCTCTGTCTACTTAAATGGAACAGGAGTGAATAGACTATTTAAGTTTTCACATTTGCAAAGTATTACAAGAAACTGGAAAACAAATATCAAGCAAGTATTTTTATACTCCACAAGTATTATCAGATTGACTGTTTTGTACAGGTACTTATTCTGAATCAAGTGTGCTAGCTCTGGAACGACTGGGGCTCCATCATGAGAGAACTGACAACTTCTGGCTTAGTCAACCATTCCCAAGGCCATACTTAAGTCTTTCACAAGATACCATCAATGGCTATAGTCAAATATAACATGTACTAGCCTCACACAACAGATTAGATCAACTGGAACGACACTATCAGTCATGGTTGCACAAAAACAACTGTACAGAAACCACATCCCAACATATTTGAATGAGCCGTTGAATTGCAAAGAACCTTTTATGGGTTTGTTTGGTTCCACATAGTACCATCAACCTTCACAACGAAACCCTTGAGGAACTCTCCTTTTTTAGTGTACAACGATGCTGGGAAGATTGTTTAACACTGAGGGAAGAAGGTGTAACAGCATTCCCAGTAACCAAACAAACCAGAACCCAATAACAAAATGATTAGTGCCTCAGACAGACAGAGAGGGAGAGGTAAGGGATGAGAGGAGATAGTAGGATGCCAATGTTACACACACACACACACACACACACACACACACACACACACACACACACACACACACACACACACACACACACACACCACCTCACCTCAGGTTCGTCGTCAAACACACCTCATGTCACATCCATCCCCCATGGGATGACTCCGCCGCTCTGACACAATCCCTCACCCAAATCCAATTTCCCCCTCCTCTCCTCCCCCTCGCCACCTCCCATCCTGGGGTACGCTTCAGGTGACAGGGACAGTGTGACAAATGAGGGCTCGCCGCTAAACTGTCTGTCTCCCGCCCGGCTGCTAAAGCAAAGTGTGTGTGTGTCTATGTGTGCGTGGTGCTTAATTTGTCGAATCGCGGTTCCGTGGGTAACGTTTGATAACCCGGACCAAAAAGCCCCCAAAAATGATCAAAGACTCCAGTTACCCGTCATAGACTGTTCTCTCTGCTACCGCACGGCAAGCGGTACCGGAGCGCCAAGTCTAGGACCAAAAGGCTCCTTTACAGCTTCTACCCCCAAAACTGTTGAACAATTAATCAAATGGCCACCCAAACTATTTACATTGACACCCACCCCCCTTTGTTTTTACACTGCTGCCACTTGCTGTTTATTAGCTATGTGTAAGTAAGTAAGCACTTCACGGTAGCTTTCGGTGCATGTGACAAATACATTTTGATTTGATTTGATTGTAAAAACATAATGCCCCATACCCTCTGAGCGGTTGGAGCTATTAGCGACTATAACCCATCCCTGAAAGATAAGACTCTCAGGAACACGTACGTGTTTCCATCTACAACACACCCAAGCTGAGCAGGACTAGTTAGAATGGACAGTGATGAGAATCACTCTGGGAAATGAATTGATTCTCACAAAAGATCATACACAGAGATTGCTCAATGATTATCATCATCCCTGATGTTTTTCTGAACTTTCCAATCCCTTTCTGATGCATTTAAATTACTCGAAAGAATATACTTAATTCAAACTGAAATTTGGTATTAGCCTACCTGATTTGAGATCATGGAAACAATGCCAGATTCATCTAATTATTTTTGACACATTTGTTTCTGATACCCCCAAGTCCTAAAATAGAGAATGACATAGCTTGATGGTCCATATTAATAGTAGGCTATCTTAAATATCATGTGTGAATCCATTTGATATCATGTATGAATCAATTTGACTGTGTGACCTCAGAAATATTAGTGACAACCTCTGACATAGAGGGTATGAATGGGATAAAGATTGGGTATTATTACTGCTAGAAATGACCCGTTACAACATGAACGCTGTTTGGATGGGCCAGTAAGTGAAATTAGGCAGTGTGTCGAAGTCTGCAAGGGACATAACATGCAGGTCTACATGCAGGTCTACTTTCCAATGGGATTGTTTATTATACTTTAATCGCAAATCTGATATTCTCTCCTTTTCGCAGCACTTTCCTAAATTGTCCCGATTCCCCTTTCTTGAAGTTAGACGCTATCTCTCACCTCAGCCAAAAAGATAGTCCATCCTCTTCACCATGGTAACTATCTCACATTCACTTTGAGTCACTCCAGGAAGGTACAGAGAGAGCGAGAGAGAGAAAGAGAGAGAAAGAGGGACGAGAGAAAGAGAAGGGAGAGAGAGAGAGAGACAGAAAGAAGGGAGAGAGAGAGAAGGGAGCAAGAAGGGAGAGAGAATAGAGAGAGAAAGAGAGAGAGATAGAAAGAGAAGAAAGAGAGAGAGAATGAGCGAGATAGAGAGAGATAGAGAGAGCAAGAGGGGAGAGAGAACGATAAGGGAGAGAGAGAGGGAGAGAAAGAAGGGATAGAGAGGAGAGAGAGAGAGATAATGAGAGAGAGAGAGAGAGAGAGAGAGAGAGAGAGAGCAAGAGGGGAGAGAGAACAATAAGGGAGAGAGAGCGGGAGAGAAAGAAGGGATAGAGAGGAGAGAGCGCGAGAGAGAGAAAGAAGGGATAGAGAGGAGAGAGAGAGAGAGAGAGAGCGGGAGAGAAAGAAGGGATAGAGAGGAGAGAGAGAGAGCGAGAGAGAGAGAGCAAGAGAGAGAGAGAGCAGAAGTTTCTGCAGTCACTCATCTCTGTCTGCTCACATCTCCTGTCTATCAGATGTCTCCTCTCTACATGGTACATGGTACCAGGTACAGGCTCTAACCATGTTTAAGTCAACATCCGTTTTCCTTCCTCACTCACACTTTTCCCCCTCATATGTCCTATTGGATTAGCTGTCCATATGACCTGTGGAATTCCCATGTCATAGTATTTATATTCATACATCTGTGGTACATTCTATTGAACTAGACCTGAATGAATATATCCTACTGTACATGTGACCATAATGACCACAGGTATTCTCCTTTTCCTCTATGTCTACGGCAAGCCATAGACAACAATCCAAATGATGAATGTGATGTTTACACAAATGATGTGTCGAGAATGCCTATGAGTTCTTTCACAATTACAGAGAATTGTAGAGTTACACAATGGTGTTCTGTACTCTAATACTGGGCCTTTGTCAGCCCTAGCTAGATAAAAACAAGCAATCACAATCTGTGTGAAATCACAATCTGAAAAAATTCATAAACATTGGATCTCATCCAGGGATTTGTCCCAAATGGCACCTTATTCCTTATACAGTGCACTATTGTTGATAGGTGCTGGTCAAAAGTAGTGCACTAAATAGGGTGTCATTTGGGACACATCCTAGGACGCTGTCGTCTCTGTTGAGATGCGTATAACAGGCTGTCAGGCAGTTAGCAGCGTAAATAAGAAATTCTGAGAACGATGTGGAAATATGAAATCTGACATGTGAGAGCATCATTATCAAATGCAAAGTGGGCACCTGTCAAACAACCATTGTTGGAGCAGCACTCACTTCATCTTTAATGGCACACAACCATGTGTAATATCAAAATAAAGCAGGGGGATTGAAGCTGAAACGGAGCAAGTAGCAACCAACTCACTGCCTGCTTTAAGACAAGCAGAACCTGTTAAAGGGAGGAGAGGAAGAGGTGTGGAGGACAATATGGTTAGCATCTATTCTCGCTGTTTTGCAAGTGTGTGTGTGTGTATGACACCTCACGCTCTCTTGATTTACAGACGAAAACAAGGAGGAGGCAACAACATCTAGCTAGGGGACAGACTGCTTTAAATAAACAAATTAGGCAGTAATCTTAACAAGGGGGAGATGGTTGAGGTCCCTCTCCACCCTCTCCTCTCTCTCTTCCCTCTCTCTCATTTTCTCAACCCCCCCGTCTCTCTCCCTTCCTCCCTTGAGTGGAGGTTTGCAAGAGGGCGAGTTGTCACCCGCATGTCACAGCCACCCCTATAGCACCGCCAGGCCTGATCTACCCAATCCAATTCAACTATCGCCCAATTACAGACGCCAAGGGGCTTTAGAGAAAAGAAATGTATGTTCAACATTCATAACAAACAGCAAGAATTGGACCACAGGCATCATTCATTATTCAGCCTGCCTATGTCTCCAGTCTTTCTCCAGACCCCTGACTCTGAATATCTTATGTCTCCAGCAGTAGCGGTGCATGGGTAAAATCACTGGGGAAGCCAAGCCCCCCCCCCCGTGATATATAGGCCTGAAGGCCGAGACAATAAGGAGACACAGTGGCAGAATAAATTCAACCACACCTTTTTATCACAAAACCGGTCCAGTGAAGTCCAAAATACATTTGAATGTACAGTAACAGACAGTTACATGACATACAGCATGGTCGAGCAAGTTAATGTTTCTGACATTTTCGGACCACTAAACAACTATTGATTTAGAACCACAGAGAGTTACCACAAGTCGCAAAGAAAGCAGAAGCTGCCTCCACTATTCCAGCACCTTTTCAACTTCAACATCATCAAATCACCTCTGCTTAGTCTAATACAGTGACAAATAAAAGATAACAAAAACAATTTAGTCCAATCAACTTAAACTAAATATGATTTGACTGTCCATTTCTGTGCACGTCTGAGTGTGTGCGTCTGTGCGCGTTCGTGCAAGTAGAAAAACATGTTGAATCACCCTACTTGCAGAGAAATGCCAATTCCATCCGCCTCTCCTTCATGTCCTAGGTTGCCTGGCTAAAATGCTTGCTCACTAGCCTAACTTCCATTCATGGGCAACGTTAGCTAGTTAACATTAGCCTTCTAAATCTAAATATTGAACTTCCATCCTCTCAGGCCAGGGGCTCAACAGTGTATGAATGAATGGTTGGATCAGAATTATCATTATAATCATTGTCCAGTATGGAGAATTAAGTAAAAGCTCAAATCCAAATCCATATCTCTATCCGTAGCTAATTTAGGAAAGGGACCATTTTAGCTAGCTGGCCACCGGAGGACAACAACACAAGGAGATGCAACAATTCAACATTTTCTGTCAATGACATATGCTCTCAATGGGATCTGATAGGAAAGACGCCAAATCCAAGCTGGCTTCCCTTTACACTTTCTTTTGGTGCGCCAGGACCATTCACAGTTGAGCTCGCTCAGTTTAGCTCAACGCTGATTGGCAATTATTTTATACATTTTTTGTCAAGGGAGGTCAGATGCTAGCTGGCTTCCCTTGCTTTCAATGCTACAGGCGGCAACAATGTCATACTCATTTGGACCAGACAGCATCAGATGGATGGCCAACATGTAGAGACATAGAGGGGGGCTGTTTGGCTCGCTCAGATGCCTTCTCCTGTGAGATACATTCAGTCTCAAATTGAAGGAAAATTATGAAACACAGAGACAAAAAATTAATACATGTTTTTATTTGTATTATTATTTTTTATTTTTGGGGGGTGGAGGGTCAATTGTTTTAGGAAGACTGGCTTCCCTTGGCATCCATGAATAAATGCCACTGGTCTCCATTCTCCAGTGTTTCTCCAGACCCCTGTCTCTGAATATCTCATGTCTCCATCCTCCAGTGTTTCTCCAGACCCCTGTCTCTGAATATCTCATGTCTCCATCCTCCAGTGTTTCTCCAGACCCCTGTCTCTGAATATCTCATATCTCCATCCTCCAGTGTTTCTCCAGACCCCTGTCTCTGAATATTTCATGTCTCCATCCTCCAGTGTTTCTCCAGACCCCTGTCTCTGAATATCTCATGACTCCATCCTCCAGTGTTTCTCCAGACCCCTGTCTCTGAATATCTCATGACTCCATCCTCCAGTGTTTCTCCAGACCCCTGTCTCTGAATATCTCATGACTCCATCCTCCAGTGTTTCTCCAGACCCCTGTCTCTGAATATCTCATGACTCCATCCTCCAGTGTTTCTCCAGACCCCCCTGTCTCTGACTCCATCCTCCAATCCAGACCCCTGTCTCTGAATATCTCATGACTCCATCCTCCAGTGTTTCTCCAGACCCCTGTCTCTGAATATCTCATGACTCCATCCTCCAGTGTTTCTCCAGACCCCTGTCTCTGAATATCTCATGACTCCATCCTCCAGTGTTTCTCCAGACCCCTGTCTCTGAATATCTCATGACTCCATCCTCCAGTGTTTCTCCAGACCCCTGTCTCTGAATATCTCATGACTCCATCCTCCAGTGTTTCTCCAGACCCCTGTCTCTGAATATCTCATGACTCCATCCTCAGTGTTTCTCCAGACCCCTGTCTCTGAATATCTCATGACTCCATCCTCCAGTGTTTCTCCAGACCCCTGTCTCTGAATATCTCATCCTCTGTTTCTCCAGACCCCTGTCTCTGAATATCTCATCCATCCCAGTGTTTCTCCAGACCCCTGTCTCTGAATATCTCATGACTCCATCCTCCAGTGTTTCTCCAGACCCCTGTCTCTGAATATCTCATGACTCCATCCTCCAGTGTTTCTCCAGACCCCTGTCTCTGAATATCTCATGACTCCATCCTCCAGTGTTTCTCCAGACCCCTGTCTCTGAATATCTCATGACTCCATCCTCCAGTGTTTCTCCAGACCCCTGTCTCTGAATATCTCATGACTCCATCCTCCAGTGTTTCTCCAGACCCCTGTCTCTGAATATCTCATGTCTCCATCCTCCAGTGTTTCTCCAGACCCCTGTCTCTGAATATCTCATGTCTCCATCCTCCAGTGTTTCTCCAGACCCCTGTCTCCGAATATCTCATGACTCCATCCTCCAGTGTTTCTCCAGACCCCTGTCTCTGAATATCTCATGTCTCCATTCTCCAGTGTTTCTCCAGACCCCTGTCTCTGAATATCTCATGACTCCATCCTCCAGTGTTTCTCCAGACCCCTGTCTCTGAATATCTCATGTCTCCATTCTCAAGTGTTTCTCAAGACCACTCAGTCTGAATATCTTAGTGTACACTACTGAGGAAGGAGGAAGTAGACAGACTGGCTGGTAAATGTAGAGAAGATAGAAACAACATGCCAACTTGGTGGAAAGATTGACAGAGAGAGGAGGAGAGAGAGAGCGAGAGAGAGAGGGGAGAGAGAGAGAGAGAGAGAGAGAGAGAGGGGGAGAGAGCGAGAGAGAGAGAGAGAGAGAGGGAGAGGAGAGGAGAGAGAGAGAGAGAGAGAGAGAGAGAGAGAGGAGAGAGAGGAGAGAGAGTGGGGGAAGAGATAGAGATATGCTGGTTCATTGGATTTTTTAAATCTATCATTATCAACAGATTGATGGAAACATGGAGAGACATGGAGAATATTGCCAGTTCCAAGGCCAGAGATGTGGCTATTATCCTGGGCCAAAATCTAACGTGGCCCTCCCCCTGCCTGGAGCAGAGTCTGTAAAACAGCTTTATCTGAGCCCTGCTGCCTGTAGAAGACCACTGTCAGGATATGGCACTGTCATGTCCTCTCACTGTAGAGGATACTACACTACACTGTCCAATCAACCACACACACACACACACATTTTAGGAAAAGGTTTAAATTAATCAGACATCAATTTAATCTTTCCCGGCCTGAACGCATCCCAAATGTCCTCCTGAACTCATCCTAAATGTCCTCCTGAAAGTTTCTTAAATGTCCTACTGAACACATGCTACATGTCCTCCTGAACACATCCTACATGTCCTCCTGAACACATCCTAAATGTCCTCCTGAACACATCCTAAATGTACTCCTGAACACATCCTAAATGTCCTACTGAACACATCCTAAATGTCCTCCTGAACACATCCCAAATGTCCTCCTGAACACATCCTAAATGTCCTACTGAACACATCCTACATGTCCTCCTGAACACATCCTAAATGTCCTCCTGAACACATCCTAAATGTCCTACTGAACACATCCTAAATGTCCTAAATGGAGATTTGAAGGCTAATTCTTCTGACAGCTCTTTCTGCCTGCTAGCTGCACACACATACAAACACACACACACACACACACACACACACACACACACACACACACACACACACATACACAAATACAGACACATATGCCCACGTACGCACAACCACACATCATATGAGGGTGGTGGGACGGGCTCATAGTAATGGCTGGAACGCAATTGATGGAATTGTATCAAACTCAAACATTTCTTTAGCTGCCTTTAGAAAGTAAAGAATCCCTTTGAAGAATCCTATGTGGCATCGATATGAGTCAGAAACAGTTATTCTACCAGTCTCAACGTCAACAGTGAAGAGGCGACTCCGGGATGCTGGCCTTCAAGGCAGAGTTCCAGTGTCTGTGTTATTTTGCCCATCTTAATCTTTTCTTTTTATTGGCCAGTCTGAGATATGGCTTTTTCTTTGCAACTCTGCCTAGAAGGCCAGCATCCCGGAGTCGCCTCTTCACTGTTGACGTTGAGACTGGTGTTTTGCTGCCAGTTGAGGACTTGTGAGGCGTCTGTTTCTCAAACTAGACACTCTAATGTAAATGTCCTCTTGCTCCTATTGCTCATTTGGGCATCCCACTCCTCGTTCTATTCTGGTTAGAGCCAGTTTGTGCTTGTCTGTGAAGGGAGTACTACACAGCGTTGTACGAGATCTTTAGTTTCTTGGCAATTTCTCACATGGAATACCCTTCATTTCTCAGAACAAAAATAGACTGACGAGTTTCAGAAGAAAGTTCTTTGTTTCTGGCCATTTTGAGCCTGTAATCGAACCTAAAAATGCTGATGCTCCAGATACTCAACTAATCTAAAGAAGGACAGTTTTATTGCTTCTTGAATCAGCACAACAATTTTCAGCTGTGCTAACACAATTGCAAAAGGGTTTTCTCATAATCAATTATCCATTTAAAATGATCAACTTGGAGTAGCTAACACAACATGCCATTGGGTCTCTATACGTCTACTGTATGTAGATATGCCATAAAAAAAATCTGCCGTTTCCAGCTACAATAGTCATTTACAACATTAACAATGTCTACACTGTATTTCTGATCATTTTAAGGTTATTTTAATAGACAAAAATGTTTTGTTGTTTTTTAAAAACAAGGACATTTCTAAGTGACCCCAAACTTCTGAACGGTAGTGTATATATATTTATTTTTATTTATTTCATTATTATTATTTTTATGTACAATTACGTAAGCAATTAGGTAAAAAATTATGTAAAAAATATACTGAAATTTAGAACCTTAACTGCCTTGATCAAGGCACACTTTCTCTGAGATAATTGATTGCTGATGTGCTTCCTGGCATTTGTGTTGTACACAGGTGTTGCTCCTCATGCCTGATTCCATTCACACACGTTGCCATTGTGTATTTGTATACTCTGATGAAGGTCTGGCGAACGAGAGATCAGCCTAATTAAATAGAAAATTGTGCACTGATCCTGAAGGTGCAGAAATACCTTTTAATTTCATTGTTACTCCTTATCTCCTGCACATCAGCAGCGGTCGGGTGTACAACAGATCCTTTCAAAATTCAATGTGTTTGATTTACTCCATCCCAGCCATTATTATCAGCTGTCCTCCCCTCAGCAGCCTCCTGTGTCACACACACACAAACACAGGCTCTAGTCTACAATCTGGAGACATCAAAACAGCTGGCAGTGTGCCAGGGTGGCTCCTCCGTTCTGTCTGTCTGCACCACGGCTCCTACTCTCTAGCTAGACAGCTCTAACCGCCGACGCCAGTCACACACATGGCATAATACCAAAGATGATGAGGGGGAGAGCGGGAGGGAGAGATGGAGAAAAGGTGTGAAGAGAGGGCAACAGAAAGAGTAGGAAGGGCCATATGAAGAGAGAAAAAGCTGAGGTGAAACACCAAGATAGATCATCTGTGTCATTTTCAATGGAAGCAAAATAAGCATAGTGGGCAGAACAAGCAAGCAGGTGGACAGAGCCAAGCAGTGAGCTAGCGAGATTCTATTTGCGCGTCCTAGCATGTATTTGCATATTTACGCTAGGGAACAACTTCTCTAAATTCACCCTTACACTCCTTCTAAACAACACAATATTTAGAAACTTTGGCAAAGGGTCAACAAAATTTGTAACAGATTAAGTTTGGGGGCAGAAAACTGTATTGAGATGGGCTTTTCTTCAATGAGAAAATCAGCAGAATGTCGGCCCAGTTCCATCTCGCTCCATCTTCTCCCACTGTCAGCCACTGGGCTTTCTCTCCTCACCATATTTAGGAGTTAGTGGAAATGCCAACCGGATGCTTCAGATTTATACATCCGGTGAAACATCTGGCTCCTTGTTCTATCTGTGACCAGACTGAAGTGTAATCAGGGTTCAACATACACTGTAATAGAAAACTGTCATTTATATGAACACTTCAGGTATTATCAACAGTAAAAAAAAAAAAACGTAAATGATGGTGCATTGTGAGAACATTACTGTATTTCGAATGGTACTGTAATTCCACCCCACAGAATACAGTAAAGTACCATATATTTAGAGTGCTAAACACCTTTTGACCACTAGTGGGTGCATGGTATTGTCGTTATAGCATATTTTGAGGCATGCCTTGTAGACGGCTATATTTGTTGCACCTGTGAGTCAGAATTCTGTACTAATTTAACTGTTAGATGCTTATAGAGCCCATTCAACTTAAACTGTTTTGGGGTCAGATTGGAGGGGCTGCAAGTATTGCACCTTAAATGGTTGCGCATTGTGCTATGTCCTTTCGGTTGGTTTTGCCCTGTAGTCACTGCCAGATTGGAAGCATTTGTTAAAGCCTCTAGAAATGCAAGTGATATCTAACACCAAATATTCATTCATATGCTCTAATATGTAAACCTAGCAGTAAACCTGCTTGCACAAATTGCTTGTAATTACTGTAAAATACTGTGAAATACAAGCCCAACCCTCAATGAATTTCATTCATTCATTAATTTAGATTACAGTATCATTTACTTTTTTACAGTATAATATAGTCCAATGTACAGTATTGTACTTTGTGTCATTAAACGGTATTTGCTGTGATAGCGTATTTATATTACAGTAGCTGTACTGTAATATGAAAAACAGAACTGTACTTGACACCGAGCTGCCTGTAAGCTACTGTTAAATTCACAGTGACCCCTTCACAGTGTACAGGTTTTCCATTAAGTCAATACAAAAGAGTACATATGAATACATATGAATCCAAGTTGGCTCACCTCTTTATCTTCATAACGTGGAAATAACTTGCACCCCTTATGCCCATATTCTCTCTCCCTCAATTCAATTCAATTTAAGGGCTTTATTGGCATGGGAAACGTGTTAACATTGCCAAAGCAAAGTGAGGTAGATAACAAACAAAAGTGAAATAAACAATACAAATGAACAGTAAAATTACACTCACAGATGTTAAAAAAGAATAAAGACATTTCAAATGTCATATTATGTATATATACAGTGTTGTAACGATGTGCAAATGATTAAAAAAGAGAAAATTAATAAACATAAATATGGGGTTGTATTTACAATGGTGTTTGTTCTTCACTGGTTGCCCTTTTCTTGTGGCAACAGGTCACACATCTTGCTGCTGTGATGGCACACTGTGGGATTTCACCCAGTAGATATGGGAGTTTATCCAAATTGGGTTTGTTTTTTAATTATTTGTGGATCTGTGTAATCTGAGGGAAATATGTGTCTCTAATATGGTCATACATTTGGCAGGAGGTTAGGAAGTGCAGCTCAGTTTCCACCTCATTTTGTGGACAATGTGCACATAGCCTGTCTTATCTTGAGAGCCATGTCTGCCTACGGCGGCCTTTCTCAATAGCAAGACTATGCTCACTGAGTCTGTACATAGTCACATCTTTCCTTAAGTTTGGGTCAGTCACAGTGGTCAGATATTCTGCCACTGTGTACTCTCTGTTTAGGCCCAAATAGCATTCTAGTTTGCTCAGTGTTTTTTTTGTGAATTTTTCCAATGTGTCAAGAAATTATATTTATGTTTTCTCATGATTTGGTTAGGTCTAATTGTGTTGCTGTCCTGGGCTCATCTCCTTCTCTCTCCCTGCCTCCCTCCATTCCTCATTCCCAGTACTACCATTGACTACCCTCTCTCTACCTCTCTTTCGCTCTCTCTCTCTCTCCCTCCCTCACGTCCTACTGTGTGCCCTCCTTCTCTGTCAGCTCATTAGCAGGGATGGGAAACATTAGACCCGTAGAGTGAGAGGCAAGGAGAGGAAATCATCAGACTGGGTACGTTCACAGCTCTCTCCTCTATGCTGTCTCCTCCCCCTCTCTCTTCTCTCACTCCCTCCCTCCCCCTCACTCACTATCTCCGTTCTCTCTCTCTCTCACTCTCTCTTTTTGTTCTCCTATAACCACCACTGTCGCCAAAAAAGCTCCTGAATGATGTATTTCTTAATATTTTTAATATTTCCTAATACTCCTACTGTCATTCACACTACCCTATTCACTGAAACTGAGAGAGAGAGATTGAATGTCCTCTGCCTCTGAAGCCCACAGAGAACAGTGTGTGCATACCGTGTTACAGCTATGCCTGTTCCAACATAGATATATAGACCCGTGCTATTTGGTAACTATTTAGTAAAACAATGTCGTAATAGTGGTGAACTATGCTGAAACATGTACAGGCTGTGTAGGGCCTTACAGAATACATTTACAATACATACACATTCATGATGGTGCTATTTTTTTTACGATTCCATCTGCGTTTATTGCCCATTTGGTGGGTTTTCTTGTGAAATAATCCTAAACTGTTCAGCTATTTATGCAGTAGGGATGAGCAATTGCAGAATTGAGTGAAAAGAAGTGAAGTTGAACATCTGTTATTTGTCGTTACATAACAAAAATGTTGCTGTGTTTCAGATTAAACACCTGCATGTGTTTGAGGTGAAGGCAACAAATGGACAGAGTAAAATCACAAACTAAACTAAGTGACTAGAGGTCGACCAATTAATCGGAATGGCCGATTAATAAGGGCCGATTTCAAGTTTTCATAACAATCGGTAAGTGTGTAATTTCTCTTGCGTTCTGTGCAAGCAGTCAGGGTATATGCAGCAGTTTGGGCCGCCTGGCTCATTGCGAACTGTGTGAAGTCCATTTATTCCTACTGATGTAAAGTGTCTCTGTAAACAGACGGTCAAATTGGCTCCAGTGATCTGAGGAGGATGTTGATTGTCACAGCTTGTAGCTAATCAGCCTACAGCCAATCAGAGGGGTCAGGAGGTCAACGCTGGGCCGAAACAGGAAACACAGACAGATGCATGCACCTACGGACACACACCACACACACACACACACACACACACACATGCACACGCACACACACTTACACACACAGCCTCTGAGCAGTCAGAATGCTGACTGGCCAAAACCAGGACAGTCACAGTGAGCAACCGACCATGCTGAACTCTGCTGCTTACGCTTGACCACTTTAGCGCGCAGTACAGTAGGCACTAATAGGTTACATCACAGCAACCTGAATCCATACTACCCAATTCATCTACAAATACAAATGACAAATGGGACCTGTCCAGTACAGTAGCTCATAACACAGAAACTTACTTCCACAAATATATACAAAATCTACAAATATCTCACTTCTTCTTACATCTACAAATACAACAGGAAAAGTGTGACTGACTCCAACAAACTGGCTCCCAAAGAGAAAATGTCAATTGAACAGCATTCCAAATCCCAGACTTTAAGTAGTGAAGGAGATTGGATGTTTTTTTTTTCATGTTGTAGACAACTGGAGAATTAAAATGATTCATGATGCATCACAGAAGATGGAGGGAAAGCATTATATGGGCTGTGTTTCGGGAGGCAGATAGCAAGGCAACACAATTATAATAAACAGAAACGGTATGTGTATGTGTATGTGTGTGTGTGTGTGTGTGTGTGTGTGTGTGTTTGTATCTGTGTGTGTGTCATAAACAGCAGCATTTGTCGATAAGGTATCCAAGCCAGTCGCAGCCGAGTGGGACAAGAGACAGCAGTATCTAATTACATGGTGACAGAATGAAACATACACACGCGTTCAGTCACGCATGCTTACAAACGCACGCACTTCACAAATGCATACAATATTTTGTAGACTAAATACATATTGGGTTCCAATGAAGAAGCAAGGTTATGATTTTTCCTTGATCAATGTCAAACTCGGTTGAAATGCCAAGTGATTGGAAATTAATTGCCAATATGAAATATGGTTATCTTCATTTATATGACACAGAACACCAACACACAGTGCACTACAAATCTTTATGCTAATTACATATACAGTACCAGTCAAATGTTTGGATACACCTACTCATTCAAGGGTTTTTCTTAATTTTTTACTATTTTCTACATTGTAGAATATTTATGAAGATGTCAAAACGATGAAATAACACACATGGAATCATGTAGTAACCAAATCGACTTATATTTTAGATTCCTCAAAGTAGACACTCTTTGCCTTGATGACAGCTTTGCACAGTCTTGGCATTTTCTCAACCAGCTTCACCTGAAATGCTTTTCCAACAGTCTTGAAGGAGTTCCTATATATGAAGAGCACTTGTTGGCTGCTTTTCCTTCACTCTGTGGTCCAACTCATCCCTAACCATCTCAATTGGGTTGAGGTCGGGTGATTGTGGAGGCCAGGTCATCTGATGCAGCACTCCATCTCTCTCCTTCTTGGTCAAATTGCCCTTGCACAGCCTGGAGGTGTGTTGTGTCATTGTCCTGTTGAAAACAAATGATAGTCCCACTAAGCGCAAACCAGATGAGATGGCATATCACTGCATAATGCTGTGGTAGCCATGCTGGTTAGGTGTCACTGACAGTGTCACCAGAAAAGCACCCCCACACCAACACACCTCCTCCTCCATGCTTCACAGTGGGAACCACACATGCAGAGATCATCCGTTCACCTACACTGCGTCTCACAACGACACGGCAGTTGGAACCAGAAATAAAAATTTAAAAGGACAGATTTCCACAGGTCTAATGTCCATTGCTCAGGTTTCTTGGCCCAAGCAAGTCTCTTCTTATTATTGGTGTCTTTGCAGCAATTCGACAATGAACGCCTGATTCATGCAGTCTACTCTGAACAGTTGATGTTGAGATATGTCTGTTATTGAACTTTGTGAAGCATTTATTTGGGCAGCAATTTCTGAGGCTGGTAACTCTAATGAACTTGTGTTCTGCAGCAGAGGTAACTCCGGGTCTTCCATTCCTGTGGTGGTCCTCATGAGAGCCAGTTTCATCATAGTGCTTGAAAAACTTTCAAAGTTTTTGACATTTTCCGGATTGACTGATCTTCATGGCTTAAAGTAATGATGGACTGTCATTTCTCTTTGCTTATTTGAGCTGTTCTTGACATAATATGGACCAAATAGAGCTATCTTCTGTATACCACCCCTACCTCACAACACAACTGATTGGCTCAAAAGTATTAAGAGGGAAATACATTCCACAAATTAAATTTGAACAATCACACGTGTTAATTGAAATGCATTCCAGGTGACTACCTCATGAAGCTGGTTGAGAGAATGCCAAGAGTGTGCAAAGCTGTCATCAAGGCAAAGGGTGGCTACTTTGAAGAGTCTCAAATATAAATTATATTTTGATTTGTTTAACACTTTTTTGGTTACTATAGTACATGATTCCATATGTGTTATTTCATAACTTTGATGTCTTCACTATTATTCAACAATGCAGAAAATAGTAAAATAAAGAAAAACCTTTGAATGAGTAGGTGTGTCCAAACTTTTGACTGGTACTATATGTCTTATTCACAGCAAAGGGGCATCCTTGGAGACTCTCAAACTCTCATTTTCTCTCTCTCCCTCTACCTACTAATAGTCCCCCTCCTCTCTACACCTCAGATAGGTGGGAGGAAGAGGAGGGAGAGAGATGATATTCCACCTGGAGTCCGGTCATGAGTGAGTGGTTTAATGAGCCAAATTGTTAGCAGGGGAAGACAGCCATTTTACAGTGCAGTTTAGGAGGCCTATACTTTCACTCACAGGAGGCTGCTAGGGGAGGACGGCTCATAATAATGTCTGGAATGGAATAAATGGAATAGTATTAACCACATGGATACCACGTGTTTGGTGAGTCTCATAGCATTCCACTGATTCTGTTCCAGCCATTACTATGAGCCCGTCCTCCCCAATTAAGGCGCCACCAACCTCCTTTGCCATCACTGTAGCTATGCCCCTCATTCCCTCATTCTCTCTCTCTCTGTCTATCACACTATGTTTCTCACTCTCTGGCTCTCGTTCTCTCTCTCTCTCTCTCTCTCTCTCTCTCTCTCTATCACACTATGTCTCTCACTCTCTGGCTCTCGTTCTCTCTCTCTCTCTCTCTCTGTCTATCACACTATGTCTCTCACTCTCTGGCTCTCGTTCTCTCTCTCTCTCTCTCTCTCTCTTTCTCTCTCTCTCTATCTATCACTCTCTGGCTCTCGTTCTCTCTCTCTCTCTCTCTCTCTCTCTCTCTCTCTCTCTCTGTCTATCACACTATGTCTCTCACTCTCTGGCTCTCGTTCTCTCTCTCTCTCTCTCTCTCTCTCTCTCTCTATCTATCTATCACTCTCTGGCTCTCGTTCTCTCTCTCTCTCTCTCTCTCTCTCTGTCTATCACACTATGTATCTCACTCTCTGGCTCTCGTTCTCTCTCTCTCTCTCTCTCTCTCTCTCTCTCTCGGTGCATGCTGGGTGTTTTTGGAGTTTGAGTGTTTGGTGTGGAAAGCTCTATCCTAACTAACTTTCTTGATTCTTTTCTTTACATGTTATTTTCTATGGTGGAGGGTTAATGCAATATTTGTTTTTTAGCGGTATGCAAAGTTTTTTTTTCAAAGTTAGGGTGGAAGAGGACAGAGTAACTTTCCGGGGGGGTGGAAGGTGTAGTGTGCGCAATGGCTTCTCAGCCTAGCGCGGACGAGACGCTGTCGATACAGCATGGATTCAGGTGTGTTCCTGAGAACGGAGTTAAGGTGGAGGAGGTTCTGCTCGCGGTCGGTGAACAGGTAGGAGCTGAGTTTATACATTCTGCTTCTAGAATGAACAAAGCTGTGGTTGTGTTCATGAAAAGGGCAAATTTGGTCGGTAGGCTAATTGCTAGCGGAATATTTGTAAGAGATGTGTTGGTGTCAATTTCACCTCTCTCTACCCCTTCAACAAGAGTTGTAGTGGCAAATTTGCCTCCGTTTATTACGGACGATCAAATTAGGAAAGAGCTGAGTCGTTTTGGTAAGTTTGCTAGCGGTTTCCGTGTACTGTCAGCAGGTTTTCAGGCAGATGCCGTTAAGCACGTTGTTTCGTTCAGGAGGCAAGTGTTTATGTTTCTGAACAATAATGAACAACAGCTAAATGTGCATTTCAAAGTGAGGCATGGGGAGGGGCTCTATGCAGGTTTTGCCAGCACAGATAGTCTACGGTGTTTTGAATGTGGGGATTTGGGGCACAAGAGCTTTGCGTGCCCACATAAAGGCCATAGACGGAGTGAGGGTGCAAGTGGGGAAATCGAGGTCAAAATGCAGGGGGTAAGGAGATGCAGACAGCAGAGGCTGGGCCTAGTCAGTCTAGAGATGGTGGTGTAGATGAGGCTGGGTCTAGTCAGGCTAGAGATGGTGGTGTAGATGAGGCAGGGGCTAGTCAGGCTAGAGATGGTGGAGAAGCAGAGGCTGGGTCTAGTCAGACTAGAGATGGTGGGGTAGCTGAGGCTGGGCCTAGACATGCTATGGAGGGTGGTGCAGATGATGCTGGGCCTAGTCATGCTATGGAGGGTGGTGTAGCTGAGGCTGGCCCTAGTCATGCTATGGAGGGTGGTGTAGCTGAGGCTGGCCCTAGTCATGCTATAGAGGGTGGTGCAGATGATACTGCGTCTAGTCAGGTTATTCTAGTGGATGAGGAGAGTATAGTGGGGAAGTGTAAGAGATTAGGGGGAGGAGGAGGGTGTCAAGAGGAAAAGGAAAAAGGATGTGGATAAAGGTACCATGGAAATGTTGCCTGTTGCTGTGGGTGAGGCCCTAACCAGAGAGAAAGGGCAGGTGGTCAGGGTGGGAGATAGAGAAGAGGAGGAAAGTGAGTCTGAGGAAGAGGATGAGGAGTTATTTTTTTCAGACTCCTCTTCAATTGGCCCGGAGCTGACAGCCAGTCAACCAGAGGGGTCTAAGTACACGTTGAGAGAACTGACAAGGTTCCTGAATGAGACTAAGGGAAAAAAGTTAATCTTGAGACTTTTTTCCTGATCCTAGAAAGTTTGTAAGATCAGTACAACATGCTATGAGAAATGAGGGCATGGTGCCCTCTCACCCAGGAAACGGTTTAGGTTGAGGAAGTGGGTCACAATAGTGCGTAAAGGTTTACCTTCAGACACTGTTTAAATGTTTAATTTCTTACTGACACTGGGGCTTTTTGAGCTTTGCTATTGGTCTATTTCTCTGCTGGCTTTTCTCCCACTTCTTATGGAGACTCTTCGGGTAGGCTTGCTCAATATAAATGGCGCCAGAGATGCGGGAAAGAGGAGTGTGTTGGGTGAATATGTAAAACAAAAAAAAGTACAGGTGTTGTTTCTGCAGGAGACTCATAGTGATGTGGTGAATGAAGTTGATTGGGGGCTCTGGTGGAAAGGGGCAAGTGTGTTGAGCCATGGGACAAATCTTAGTGCAGGGGTGGCAGTCCTTTTGCACCGGGTCTGGCTGTAAAAATTTGCTCCTCAAAGGAGGTGTGTAGGGGTAGGTTGCTTGTTGTTAAAGCAGAAATTAACAACATGGTTTTTGTCTTTATAAATGTGTATGCGCCTAACACAGGGAGAGAAAGAGGGGTTCTATTTGGGAGTCTTAGACAGGAACTCTCACAAGTAGCGCCTGAGGAGACGCTGGTGATCGGAGGTGACTGGAACTGTACAATGGATTTTACAAAAGACAGAAATGGGGAAGAGCCTCATTCAGTGTCAGTGGGAGTGTTAAGGGACATCTTTAATCAGTTTGACCTAGTGGATGTTTGGAGAACTAAACATCCAAACACAAGACAGTATACGTGGGTGAAGGTTTTGGGGCTAGGGTGAGTGCAGCTCGACTTGATCGTTTTTACATGTCCAGGAATCAGAGCAATAGGCTGCTGGGTGCTACCATTCTCCCAGTGGGGTTTCGGATCACCACATAACCATGGCTCGGCTGTCTATTTCACCAGGGCCCGGCAGGCATCTTATTGGAAGTTCAATGTAAAGCTCTTACAAGATGCCACCTTTTGCTCAGGTTTCCAGACTTTTGGGAAAGATGGGGGCAGCGAAGAGAGGAGTATGAGTCTCTGAGTCAATGGTGGGATGTGGGGAAAGTGCAAATTCGGCTTTTCTGTCAACAGTACACAGCTCTCTCATCCTCAGAGGCTAGGAGAGTATTGGGGAACTAGAGCGGTGTATTAGTGAGATGGAGGTAGAGATGGTGGGGCAAGGCAATGTAGGCCTCCAGGCTAACTTAGCCGAATTACGTAGGGACCTGGGCAGTTTTTCCAGGTTAAAGCAAAGGGAGCACTTGTAAGAGCTAGGTTCTCCATGCTCAAGGAGATGGATGCTCCCAGCTCCTTCTTCTTTGGTTTGGAAAGACAGAGCAGTGAAGCCAAGGGTATGCATTGTCTACGGCTGTCTGATGGGAGGGTGACCTCTGTGGTGGGGGAGATGCGGGAGCGGACTGTGGAGTTTTATACTGAATTGTATAGGGCAGAAATGTGTGATCCTATGTGTGCTCAGGTCTTGTTCGAAGGACTCCCTAAGCTCTCTCGGGCACAGAGGGATGAAATGGACATTCCTCTGTTGTCACATGAACTGGCAGAGGCAGTAACCCAGATGTCCCCGGTCGTGCACCCGGGGTCGATGGACTTCCAGTGGAATTTTACAAAAAATTCTGGGGAACAATTGGACAGGATTTCTTTTGCGTGTTGCGTGAATGCGTCGGGGTAGGAGAGTTGCCGATGAGCTGCCGTCGGGCGGCTCTGACTCTCCTGCCCAAAAAGGGGACTTGTGTGAACTTAAGAACTGGAGGCCTGTGGCATTACTCTGTGCGGACTACAAGATTTTTGCCAAGGTCCTCTCTAACAGACTGAAGTCCCATCTGGACTCTATAATACACAAGGACCAGACATATTGTGTACCGGGACGCTCAATCACGGACAACTTGTTCTTGATTAGGGACATGTTGGACTTGTCGAGAGGTTCTAATGTGAACTTTGGACTGGTCTCTTTAGATCAAGAGAAGGCTTTTGATAGAGTGGATCATGAGTATCTGTTTAATGTGATGTCTGTGTTTGGGTTTGGGAAGAGTTTTGTGACCTGTGTGAAGCTGTTGTATGCTGGGGCGTCATGTATGGTTAAGGTGGGAGGGGGCTCAGTAGGCCAGTCTGGGTGAGACGGGGGATTAGACAAGGATGCCCTCTATCTGGGCAGCTGTACACACTAGCCATTGAGCCTTTTTAGGACTGCTACGCAGGAGACTGCGGGGAGTGTGCTGGACAGGCATGGATGTGGTGACAGGAATAGCAGTCTCAGCATATGCAGATGATGTTTCTGTGATGGTCAGGGATGGGCAAGATATGCAGGAACTAGAGACCAGTCTGAAGGTGTACGAGGGAGCTTCATCAGCTAAGGTAAACTGGGGAAAGAGCAAAGCTCTGTTATGTGGGGCATGGGGGATAGGGCTCCTCCTCTGCTTCCAGGGGTTTGCAGTGGGGTTGTGAAGGGCTTAAAGTGTTGGGGGTGTACCTGGGCTCGGAGAGGTGGGTCAGCAAGAACTGGGAGGGGCTGTCACAGGCAGTGGTGTCAAGACTGGCCAGGTGGAGGTGGCTCCTGTCCCAAGTGTCATATAGAGGGAGGGTGCTGATAATCAACAACCTGGTGGCATCTTCCTTGTGGCATAAACTGGCTGTCCTCAACCCCCGCCGGTCTGCTTGCAGACCTGCAACGCAAGCTGGTGGACTTCTTTTGGTCGGGACATCACTGGCTGAAGGCAGCAGTTTTGTACATGACCGTCCACGAAGGAGGACAGGGCCTGGTGGAACTGGAGAGCAGGATGGCTGCTTTCCGACTAAAGGCGGTGCAGAGACTGCTGTACCACACTGATGTTGGCTGGAGGGAACCAGCATGCGCTGCTGAGGAGAGCTGGCGGATTAGGGTTGGACCGGCAGCTGTTCCTCATGAAGCTGGAGAGGCTGAGTACAGCAGGTCTCTCAGAGTTTTACTCTGCGGTGCTGAGGGCCTGGCAGCTGCTAAGACCCACACGAGAAGGGTGTGGAGCCTGGGCAGTGGGTGTGGGAGGAGCCTATCTTCCACAACCCAGCCATCCCTTTGAGATCGGTTCAGTCGGCCAACCTGCAGAGGCAACTGATGGCAGGGGGTTTACAAAGGCTGGGTGACCTGAGACTGCTGGGAGAGGAGGGGTGGAAAACCCCGGAGGTCTTGGCGCAACAAACAGGAATAACGTCTCTTAGGCTGCTGGAGAGATTCCTGGAGGAGGTCCAGGAGGCACTGTCTGAGCCGGTAAGGGGGTGTTTGAGAGGCCAAAGGGAGAGGGGCCACCAATGTTCCCGCCACTGCAGGTGACGGCAGAGACTGGAGACTGGCAAGGGGGTCTGGAGGACTTGTTAGATTTTAACACTCCGAGCCTGGGGAGTTTGAGGGGTGGGAGGTAAAGCCCTCTACAACCTCTGTGTTAAGGTTAGGAGCATTAGAAGCCTAACAGGAGTGAAGGCACATCAGTGGCAGGGGGTATGTGGGGCGGAGAGTATGGTGGGTTTTAGATGGAGGGCGCTCTACAAACCCCCAGTACCAAAGAGGTCAGGGGACCTCCAGTGGAGGGTTCTTCATGGAGCCCTGGCCACTAACAGCTGGTTGGCACGGGTTGATCCGGGAATTGGGCAGGGGTGTCCTTTCTGTCAAATGAAAGAAACTGTAATTCATGTGTTTTCTGTGTGCACCAGGTTAATGCCATTAATGTCTCTGTTGGAATGTCTGTGTGACAGGTTGGGGGTGGTTTTGCTGTTGGGATGTTTATAATGGGATACAGGTATTCGAGTAAGGAGAAAGAAAAATGTGTTTTGTTGAATTTTCTGTTTGCTCAGGCAAAGTTAGCTATTTGGCTAACAAGGAGGAACAGGGTCAAAGGTGGGGGATAACAGACCCTTTACTACTGTTTAATGGGATGGTCTCTGCGCGCCTTAGGGTTGAGTTTGAGTTCTATAAAATGATCAAATGTGTGGAGATGTTTGAGGAGATATGGTGTGTTGGGGGGCTGTCTGTATTGCTGGGGAAGATGTTTTGGATATACGGTTGTAGGAGAGGTTTTTGTGTATGGTGATTTGTACAGGATATATTTTATTTTTATTTTTTATTTTAGGAGTGGGGGGTGAGTTTTAAATGAATTGAGAATGTTTCAATAAAGAAAGACCAAAAGTCAAAAGTCAAAAGTCTCTCTCTCTCTCTCTCTCTCTCTATCTATCACTCTCTGGCTCTCGTTCTCTCTCTCTCTCTCTCTCTCTCTGTCTATCACACTATGTTTCTCACTCTCTGGCTCTCGTTCTCTCTCTCTCTCTCTCTCTCTCTCTCTCTCTCTCTCTCTCTCTCTCTATCACACTATGTCTCTCACTCTGGCTCTTCTCTCTCTCTCTCTCTCTCTCTGTCTATCACACTATGTCTCTCACTCTCTGGCTCTCGTTCTCTCTCTCTCTCTCTCTCTCTCTCTCTCTTTCTCTCTCTCTCTCTATCTATCACTCTCTGGCTCTCGTTCTCTCTCTCTCTCTCTCTCTCTCTCTGTCTATCACACTATGTCTCTCACTCTCTGGCTCTCGTTCTCTCTCTCTCTCTCTCTCTCTCTCTCTCTCTCTCTCTCTATCTATCACTCTCTGGCTCTCGTTCTCTCTCTCTCTCTCTCTCTCTCTCTCTCTCTGTGTCTATCACACTATGTCTCTCACTCTCTGGCTCTCGTTCTCTCTCTCTCTCTATCTATCACTGTGGCTCTCGTTCTCTCTCTCTCTCTCTCTCTCTCTCTCTCTCTCTCTCTCTCTCTCTCTCTGTCTATCACACTATGTCTCTCACTCTCTGGCTCTCGTCTCTCTCTCTCTCTCTCTCTCTCTCTCTCTCTCTCTGTCTATCACACTATGTCTCTCACTCTCTGGCTCTTGTTCTCTCTCTTTCCTCCACCTCTTTTTCTTTCTTTCTTTCTTTCTTTATTTCTTTCTTTCTTTCTTTCTTTCTTTCTTTCTTTCTTTCTTTCTGTGATGATGTGAACATATCCTCTCTTAAGCCTGATTGTGCTAAATGCCCTGTTTTCTACCACCATTTCATTTTAACCAGTTAATTGCCTTTCATTGAATGTGTGTGAGCAACATTTGAATATCAGCACAGGTTGGCTAATTGCTAATTGTAGGCTCCTCCAAACTAATCGACCTAGTGAGCTACATATGTTTAATGTTGGTGGGCGAGTACCAGAGGCAGATAGAGATAAGCACGGACAGACCAGTGAAGATGTTTATTTTATTCTTGGTCTTAGTCTTTTAACGCTGCTGTGTTTTGTATTCATCTATTTATTGAAAATAAATCTTATCTTAATCATATTTTTGAAGAAATGATTCCTGACTGTTAGTGAAAACCTTTTCATGTGACGGGCATCAGTCAGCTTTTCTATCTCTCTCACTCTTCATCCCCATCCCCAACATATATATTTAGGATTCACATTCTGTTGTTTGCTTTCTTGAAGTTGGTAACTTATGCCCTGCTATTAAATAGTCCAAGTGACCGGATCCTCCTTCAGTACCATGCAGCCCAGAGTGTCCACTATACACACACAGGCACACACACACACACACAAGCAGGGAGGTGGTGTCTCCTCTCTCTCCTTTGACAAAGCATCCCAAATCTGCAGCGTGTGTAATGAACGGCTTAAAGCCCTTCTCTTTTAATGCAGCCTTTGATGTCAATTATATTCACATTTCATTCTGATGCCCTCCTCCCCACAATTCTCCTTTCTCCACCACCTCTAAATCCCACACCTGCTTCTTTTTTCCTCCACAGGACAGTGCACAGCGGGGTAAAGTAAGGCTAGTGAGAGAAGGGATCTACGTTCATAACCTGAATTGTAAACTGACGTCCTGAGGGAAGTGTACACACACCCACCAAACAACTTGGAGTCCAGCAGAATATAGAAATAAACACGACCAGCCAACTAGTCAGCGCTACGATACAGAGACCTTTCAACAAACTAGTCAGCACTACGCTACAGAGACCTTTCAACAAACTAGTCAGCGCTACGCTACAGAGACCTTTCAACAAACTAGTCACAGAGATCTTTCAACAAATTAGTCAGCGCTACGCTACAGAGACCTTTCAACAAACTAGTCAGCGCTATGCTACAGAGACCTTTCAACAAACTAGTCAGCGCTATGCTACAGAGACCTTTCAACAAATTAGTCAGCGCTACGCTACAGAGACCTTTCAACAAACTAGTCAGCGCTATGCTACAGAGACCTTTCAACAAATTAGTCAGCGCTACGCTACAGAGACCTTTCAACAAACTAGTCAGCGCTATGCTACAGAGACCTTTCAACAAATTAGTCAGCGCTACGCTACAGAGACCTTTCAACAAACTAGTCAGCACTACGCTACAGAGACCTTTCAACAAATTAGTCAGCGCTACGCTACAGAGACCTTTCAACAAATTAGTCAGCGCTACGCTACAGAGACCTTTCAACAAATTAGTCAGCGCTACGCTACAGAGACCTTTCAACAAACTAGTCAGCACTACGCTACAGAGACCTTTCAACAAACTAGTCAGCACTACGCTACAGAGATCTTTCAACAAACTAGTCAGCGCTACGCTACAGAGACCTTTCAACAAACTAGTCAGCGCTACGCTACAGAGACCTTTCAACAAACTAGTCAGCGCTATGCTACAGAGACCTTTCAACAAACTAGTCAGCGCTACGCTACAGAGACCTTTCAACAAACTAGTCAGCGCTACGCTACAGAGACCTTTCAACAAACTAGTCAGCGCTCTGCTACAGAGACCTTTCAACAAACTAGTCAGCGCTACGCTACAGAGATCTTTCAACAAACTAGTCAGCGCTACGCTACAGAGACCTTTCAACAAACTAGTCAGCGCTACGCTACAGAGACCTTTCAACAAACTAGTCAGCGCTACGCTACAGAGATCTTTCAACAAACTAGTCAGCGCTACGCTACAGAGACCTTTCAACAAACTAGTCAGCGCTACGCTACAGAGACCTTTCAACAAACTAGTCACAGAGACCTTTCAACAAACTAGTCAGCACTACGCTACAGAGTCCTTTCAACAAACTAGTCAGCGCTATGCTACAGAGACCTTTCAACAAACTAGTCAGCGCTACGCTACAGAGACCTTTCAACAAACTAGTCAGCGCTACGCTACAGAGACCTTTCAACAAACTAGTCAGCGCTATGCTACAGAGACCTTTCAACAAACTAGTCAGCGCTACGCTACAGAGACCTTTCAACAAACTAGTCTGCGCTATGCTACAGAGACCTTTCAACAAACTAGTCAGCGCTACGCTACAGAGACCTTTCAACAAACTAGTCAGCGCTATGCTACAGAGACCTTTCAACAAACTAGTCAGCGCTACGCTACAGAGACCTTTCAACAAACTAGTCAGCACTATGCTACAGAGACCTTTCAACAAACTAGTCAGCGCTATGCTACAGAGACCTTTCAACAAACTAGTCAGCGCTACGCTACAGAGATCTTTCAACAAACTAGTCAGCACTACGCTACAGAGACCTTTCAACAAACTAGTCAGCACCAGAATACAGAGATCTTTCAACAAACTAGTCAGCACTAGAATACAGCGATCTTTCAACAAACTAGTCAGCACTAGAATACAGCGATCTTTCAACAAACTAGTCAGCACTAGAATACAGAGATCTTTCAACAAACTAGTCAGCACTAGAATACAGAGATCTTTCAACAAACTAGTCAGCACTAGAATACAGAGATCTTTCAACAAACTAGTCAGCACTAGAATACAGAGATCTTTCAACAAACTAGTCAGCACTAGAATACAGAGAACCTTCCACAAACAATATTTTATTTTTACACAAGCATTGTCAGAACTGTGTAAACAATCTTGATCTTGATCTCAATCCCAACCTCCAGCAACTAACCAATCAACCAATCAATAAAAACACGGAATGTGTCTAACGTCTATCACAGGAGTCACAAAACTCTTTACCAATAGCCATGCAACAAAACCAGAAACAGATGAAATACAGAGCAAAACTGTTTAAAACCTGATGTCTTACCCCTCTCACAGGAGCGTCCCAGGTATCCCGTCCCTGAGCAGTCACAGACGTAACGGTTCCATCCCTCCCGGCAGACACCGTTATTCTGACAGGGGTTTGACAGGCACTGCTTGGGCGGCTCTTTAGAGCAGGATGGTTTGACTCCGGTAGCCTTCTGAACCTCGGCCATGCGGCGGACATCTTTACTCTGGCCATCGATGAACAGGTCCCGGATACAGCCCACGTAGCCATAGTTCAGGAGAGCCGTCCACACCTGAAGAAGTGGATTAAACATTGGTTAATAAAATGACAGAAATAGCAGACATGAAAGTGCACAGACTTTTGTGTGATAATGTAACAGAAATGTATTGTTTGATCTTTCAGAAACTCAACCTAAACGGGTATGTACCCCCCTTTACAATACTGAAATCCAATCCTATCATAACGTACTTCTGTGGGGAAGACCAGGCCTAGTTTATTCTCTGGTAGTCCTCCCAGGTACAGGTTATCATCCAGGTCCAGGATCTCACTCTCTCCTGGGGCCGTGTAGGCCTGGCGCTGGGTGTTGATGGAGATGGTACCTGGGTGGAGACGGGGAGAGGGTTGGTGTAAGTATTTTGGGAGGATGAAGTGTTGGGGGATGGATTCAATTCCATTTCAATTCAGTTGATTCGTTATTATGGACAAGATGGATCCTGAATGTAACACACATCAATCAATAAACAACTGTTAATATACTGTATGTTATTCACGTCAACGGAACATAATGAAACTCCTACTACAGCTGCAAAAACACCAATAAAAACCTGATGAATTACTAAATGGTTTAATACAGATGGAGCAAGAAGTTTAATTACAGGGTTGGGATATTCTTCTTCTGGAATGAATGTTAAACATACCTGGCTTCAAATACTACTCAAAATATTTAAAATCCTTTCGCTCTAGCCGGGTTTGCACTTTTTCGACTCTCCTATTAATTCCATTAAGCCAAGCAAACTCAATCAAGCACAGATAAAGTATTTCTTTATAGTATTTGAACCCAGGTCTGTGGTTGATAAATCAGTTAATATAGAGGACTGCAACACGAGGCCAATTAGTCATCTGTGATCCCATAGAAGTAACTCTCCGTTCTATTCTCCTTGTACTTCCCCCATTGTAAATCTCCTTTATCTATACAGCAGCGGTCATAAAAGAATAACAGAGGGGGTAAAGAAAAGAGAGAAAAATGGGCGCCCCCTCACACC